>NW_027197195.1:0-66675 GCF_038502225.1 Cherax quadricarinatus | reverse complement strand
AATAAAGGATCACATTATACTGAACATGTGTTTATATTTCCATTGTGTCTGTATTTTATACCATTTATTTCCATGTCTGGTATTACTACACATAATCAGGTGATCTTTGTATCTCTGATAGTACTAACAAACGCATTCTCTAACGACTTCTTCCAATATTGTTACTTCACTTATCAAGGAAGCAGCCTAAGTATAAAAGACCTAACATGACACCTATTTTTTAAACTTTGGGACACTGTACCATCTACATTTGCCTGCATATGTACCCTCCTGTAGTGTGTGTGCTTGTCCTTCACATCACGAAGGTGAGCCTTGTCTCTTGGCTTCCTCACCTCTAGCTACCTACCTCAGTCTCTCCCCAGGATCTTGTGTCAAGGACGTCATCTATATGCCTACTGGATGTCTCACTTTCCCCACTTTTTGGAGGTCCCAGGCGACCTTGATGGATTGGAATTACGTCTTTTCTAACTACGGTCGAGACTTTCCAGGTGGGGGAATTACAGGACCTAGAGAATGTAGTAAGTAATATTGCATTATTACAGGAATGACAACAACACCTAGCTAATCAGGACACGCGATCACCCGACAAAAAGAATTTTGGAGGCCGCTGCTATAACCTGGCCAGTAAGCCTCTATTGTTAATATCTGTATTACTATGTGTATGACGAACGGTGATGTAGAGATATTGCCATTTATCGTAAAATAACTTAGGACATAATATATTTCAGTACGCCATGAAGTGTGTGGGACAAGAGGAAATGTCGAATGAAGATGATGAATTGCTAGCGGAATTTCATTCTTGGGAAAAGTAATTATGAGATCAGTGAAGAGTGTTGCACCGGAGGATAACAGGAAGGAAGTGAATAAGAAGGAAAGCAATGAAAGAAGTACACTTTAGTAAATTACGTTAACTTCACTACACTATACATCTTACAACTACCGTATTTTCACTACACATCACTCAACTACCTTATTTTCGCCACATCACTCAACTACCTTATTTTCGCCACATCACTCAACTACCTTATTTTCGCCACATCACTCAACTACCTTATTTTCGCCACATCACTCAACTACCTTATTTTCGCTACACATCGCTCAACTATGTTATCTTCAGTACACATACAACTACCTTATCTTCACTACGCATCACTCTACCTTATCTTCGCTACACATCACTCCACTAATTTATCTTCGCTACACATCAATCAACTACCTTAGCTCACTACACTACACATTAATCAACAAACTTAGCTTCACTACACTACACATCAATCAGCTAACTTAGCTTCACTACACTTCACATCAATCAACTAACTTATATTCACTACACTACACATCAATCAAATGCCTCATCTTCACTACACATCAGTGAACTACCTTAGCTTCATTACACTACACGTCAATCTACCTAACTACCTCATCTTCACTACATTACAGAACACTAAACTATATTCACTACATTATGCAACAATCAACTATCTTCACTACACTACATATCACTGAACTACCTTATCTTCATTACTCATCACTGATTATAAATAAAATCTTCACTACATTCATGTATCCAATCTTCAGTATCAAAATGTTTCCTCTGTTCACTACTAAACACACACACACACACACACACACACACACGGCCAGAAGCTGTGAATCGATCCCTGGAATCACGTATAGGTAAGTACACACCAACACATACACTATAATAACATCCTAACTATATTTGTGATTATTTTTCGATACTTACTCCTCTGTATATAATCCTCTCTATTCCATCTTAACTATATTTATTTGTGATCACTTTTTCAGAGTAAATTAGTAAGACTCCGCATATTTCTATTACCAAACTCTCTGAGCGTCGAGCTTAAAATTATTTACTTATTTGCCCAGAGAATTACAAGCGAGACGATGGCTGGTGGTAGAAAGAAGCAGAGTCGCTCTTCCTTCCCTTCTGGACCCGCTAGCACAAGGGTAAAGGTCGGCAATGCTGAGGCTGGCGGGTCACAGCACGGCCCTCGCAAGACTAAAAAAAAGTTTCGGAAATTTTCATGGTCTCAGATTTCACTTAAGAGTGAAATTGGCGAAGGAGCTTTCGCTAAGACACACAGAGCCCAGGTGACAATGGCTGATCGCTCCATCGTCATTGCTGCTGTGAAAGTCTTTAAAACCCAGCAGTACGACACGACGGAATGTCGCCTCCTGACGGCTGCTGCAGGAGCTGGAGGAGCCCCCAAAATTTTCGGGATTTCCAAAGGACTTCCTTCAGCTATCATCATGGAACTCTGCCCAGGACAACCACTATATGACTTCTTCGAATGCAACCCAGTTGACGAATGCAAGAAAGCTTACGAAGCTGTGAAGATTGCACTCCTAGACTTTCACACTAAAGGTTTCACTCACCAGGACCTTCATCCCGGGAACATACTCATCGATAGAGTCGATAACAAATACGTTGCACATTTAATTGACCTGGGAAAATCCCGCATGCTCGGACAGGACCCATCAATGGATAAATCGTACGTGGAACAAGACAATGAAGGTTTGAATAACCTTCTTAAATATCTCCCATCTGAGTGAAGTACAAGTTATTTTATGTATTTTATTTTTTAAGGAAATTAATAATTAATTTTTTTAGGAAATTATTTTTTTAAGGAGATGAATAATTAGTTGTATTAGGAAATGAATAACTAATTTCATAAGGAAATGAAAAATTAATTTAATAAGGAAATGAATAATTTATTTTTTTATAGAAATGAATAATTTCTCATCTTAGTGCCTAAAATAGATAGTGGAAAATATAATTTATAAACGAAGATTTTAGAGCTCAGAGAATTACCTTTTTTATTAGATTTTTTCCATGAATGTCAAAAAGCTTGAATATTTAAATCACAATATCTAGGAGAATGCCTGTAGAAAAAAAATTACATACGAACATTATGCAAATATTTTTAGGAAGAAATTATGCAGCAACTTGAATCATTAGCTACTAGGTAAAGGGAAGAAGAGAACGAGGAGAGGAACGTACAGAAGAAAATATAAATATCAGGGGAGAGAGAGAGAGAGAGAGAGAGAGAGAGAGAGAGAGAGAGAGAGAGAGAGAGAATATATACCCAGGATGACTCGAGTATGGAACACATTCGTACAGCATAATGATGTCAACGAGATAAAGTCAGTTGATCAAATGAAAATGCTGGCCCACAGATGGCTCCAACTTCATCCTGTTCCCTACTTGTATGTCTCATAGCAATAGCAATATGTCTCATAGCACAGTAGGATCGAACACCACTGGACCATTTCAACACAGAAGGATCGAACACCACTAGACCATTTCATCACAGAAGGATCGAACACCACTGGACCATTTCAACACAGAAGGATCGAACACCACTGGACCTTTTCAACACAGTAGGATCGAACACCACTAGACCATTTCAACACAGTAGGATCGAACACCACTGGACCTTTTCAACACAGTAGGATCGAACAGCACTGGACCTTTTCAACACAGTAGGATCGAACACCACTGGACATTTTCAACACAGTAGGATCGAACACCACTGGACCTTTTCAACACAGTAGGATCGAACACCACTAGACCATTTCATCACAGTAGGATCGAACACCACTAGACCATTTCATCACAGTAGGATCGAACACCACTAGACCATTTGAACACAGTAGGATCGAACACCACTGGACCATTTGAACACAGTAGGATCGGGCACCACTGAATCATTTCATCACAGTAGGATCGAACAACATTTGACCATTTCATCACAGTAGGACCGAACACCACTGGACCATTTCATCACAGTAGGATCGAACATCACTGGACCATTTCATCACAGTAGGATCAAACACCAATGGACCATTTCATCACAGTAGGATCGAACACCACTGGACCATTTCATCACAGTAGGATCGAACACCACTGGACCATTTAATCACAGTAGGATCGAACACCACTGGACCATTTCAACACAGTAGGATCGAACACCACTGGACCATTTCATCACAGTAGGATCGAACACCACTGGACCATTTCATCACAGTAGGATCGAACACCACTGGACCATTTCATCACAGTAGGATCGAACACCACTGGACCATTTCATCACAGTAGGATCGAACACCACTGGACCATTTCATCACAGTAGGATCGAACACCACTGGTCCATTTCATCACAGTAGGATCGAACACCACTGGACCATTTCATCACAGTAGGATCGAACACCACTGGACCATTTCATCACAGTAGGATCGAACACCACTAGACCATTTGAACACAGGATCGAACACCACTAGACCATTTGAACACAGTAGGATCGAACACCACTGGACCATTTCATCACAGTAGAATCGAATACCATTGGACCATTTCATCACAGTAGGATCGAACACCACTGGACCATTTCATCACAGTAGGATCGAACACCATTGGACCATTTCATCACAGTAGGATCGAACATCATTGGACCATTTCATCACAGTAGGATCGAACACCACTGGACCATTTCATCACAGTAGGATCGAACACCATTTGACCATTTCATCACAGTAGGATCGAACACCACTGGACCATTTCATCACAGTAGGATCGAACACCATTTGACCATTTCATCACAGTAGGATCGAACACCACTGGACCATTTCATCACAGTAGGATCGAACACCATTGGATCATTTCATCACAGTAGGATTGAACACAACTGGACCGTTTCAGCCCAGTAGGATCGAACATCACTGGGTCATTTCAACACAGTAGGATCGAACACCACTGGATCATTTCATCACAGTAGGATCGAACACCACTAGACCATTTCATCACAGTAGGATCGAACACCACTAGACCATTTCATCACAGTAGTATCGAACACCACTAGACCATTTGAACACAGTAGGATCGAACACCACTGGACCATTTCATCACAGTAGGATCGAACACCACTGGACCATTTCATCACAGTAGGATCGAACACCACTGGACCATTTCATCACAGTAGGATCGAACACCACTGGACCATTTCATCACAGTAGGATCGAACACCACTGGACCATTTCATTACTCTAGAATCGAACACCACTGGACTATTTCATGACAGCAGGATCGAACACTATTGGACCATTTCATCACAGTAGGCTCGAACACCATTAGACCATTTCATCAGAGTAGGATCGAACACCACTGGACCGTTTCAGCCCAGTAGGATCGAACATCACTTTGCCATTTCAACACAGTAGGATCGAACACCACTGGTCATTTTCAACACAGTAGGATCGAACACCATTGGACCATTTCATCATAGTAGGATCGAACACCACTAGACTATTTCATGACAGCAGGATCGAACACCATTGGACCATTTCATCACAGTAGGCTCGAACACCATTAGACCAGTTCATCAGAGTAGGCTCGAACACCATTGGACCGTTTCAGCCCAGTAGGATCGAACATCACTGGGCCATTTCAACACAGTAGGATCGAACACCACTGGTCCTTTTCAACACAGTAGGATCGAACACCATTGGACCATTTCATCATAGTAGGATCGAACACCACTAGACTATTTCATGACAGCAGGATCGAACACCATTGGACCATTTCATCACAGTAGGCTCGAACACCATTAGACCAGTTCATCAGAGTAGGCTCGAACACCATTGGACCGTTTCAGCCCAGTAGGATCGAACATCACTGGGCCATTTCAACACAGTAGGATCGAACACCACTGGTCCTTTTCAACACAGTAGGATCGAACACCACTGGACCATTTCATCACAGTAGGATCGAACACCACTAGACCATTTCATCACAGTAGGATCGAACACCACTAGACCATTTGAACACAGTAGGATCGAACACCACTGGACCATTTCATCACAGTAGAATCGAACACCATTGGACCATTTCATCACAGTAGGATCGAACACCACTGGACCATTTCATCACAGTAGGATCGAATACCATTGGACCATTTCATCACAGTAGGATCGAACATCATTGGACCATTTCATCACAGTAGGATCGAACACCACTGGACCATTTCATCACAGTAGGATCGAACACCACTGGACCATTTCATCACAGTAGGATCGAACACCACTGGACCATTTCATCACAGTAGGATCGAACACCACTGGACCATTTCATCGCAGTAGGATCGAACACCATTGGACCATTTCATCGCAGTAGGATCGAACACCATTGGACCATTTCATCACAGTAGGATCGAACACCTTTGGACAATTTCATCACAGTAGGATCGAACACCACTGGACCATTTGAACACAGTAGGATCGAACACCACTGGACCATTTCATCACAGGATCGAACACCATTGGACCATTTCATCACAGAATCGAACACCACTGGGCCATTTCAACACAGTAGGATCGAACACCACTGGACCGTTTCATCACAGTAGGATCGAACACCACTGGACCATTTCATCACAGTAGGATCGAACACCACTGGACCATTTCATCACAGTAGGATCGAACACCACTGGACCATTTCATCACAGTAGGATCGAACACCATTGGACCATTTCATCGCAGTAGGATCGAACACCATTGGACCATTTCATCACAGTAGGATCGAACACCATTGGACCATTTCATCACAGTAGGATCGAACAGCACTGGACCATTTGAACACAGTAGGATCGAACACCACTGGACCATTTCATCACAGTAGGATCGAACACTACTGAACCATTTCATCACAGTAGGATCGAGCACCATTGGACCATTTCGTCACAGTAGGATCGAACACCACTGGGCCATTTCAACACACTAGGATTGAACACAACTGGACCGTTTCAGCCCAGTAGAATCGAACATCACTCTGCCATTTCAACACAGTAGGTTCGAACACCATTAGACCATTTCATCAGAGTAGGATCGAACACCACTGGACCGTTTCAGCCCAGTAGGATCGAACATCACTGGGCCATTTCAACACAGTAGGATCGAACACCACTGGTCCTTTTCAACACAGTAGGATCGAACACCATTGGACCATTTCAGCATAGTAGGATCGAACACCACTAGACCATTTCATCAAAGTAGGATCGAACACCACTAGACCATTTGAACACAAGATCGAACACCACTAGACCATTTGAACACAGGATCGAACACCACTGGACCATTTCATCACAGTAGAATCGAACACCATTGGACCATTTCATCACAGTAGGATCGAACACCATTGGACCATTTCATCACAGAGGGATCGAACATCAGTGGACCATTTCATCACAGAAGGATCGAACATCACTGGACCATTTCATCACAGTAGGATCGAACACCACTGGACCATTTCATCACAGTAGGATCGAAATCCACTGGACCATTTCATCACAGTAGGATCGAACACCACTGGACCATTTCATCGCAGTAGGATCGAGCACCATTGGACCATTTCATCGCAGTAGGATCGAACACCATTGGACCATTTCATCACAGTAGGATCGAACACCATTGGACAATTTCATCACAATAGGATCGAACACCATTGGACCATTTCATCGCAGTAGGATCGAACACCATTGGACCATTTCATCACAGTAGGATCGAACACCATTGGACCATTTCTTCACAGTAGGATCGAACACCACTTAACCATTTCATCACAGTAGGATCGAGCACCATTGGACCATTTCATCACAGTAGGATCGAACACCACTGGGCCATTTCAAAACACTAGGATTGAACACACCTGGACCGTTTCAGCCCAGTAGGATCGAACATCACTGGGCCATTTCAACACAGTAGGCTCGAACACCATTAGACCATTTCATCAGAGTAGGATCGAACACCACTGGACCGTTTCAGCCCAGTAGGATCGAACATCACTGGGCCATTTCAACACAGTAGGATCGAACACCACTGGTCCTTTTCAACACAGTAGGATCGAACACCATTGGACCATTTCAGCATAGTAGGATCGAACACCACTAGACCATTTCATCACAGTAGGATCGAACACCACTAGACCATTTGAACACAAGATCGAACACCACTAGACCATTTGAACACAGTAGGATCGAACACCACTGGACCATTTCATCACAGTAGAATCGAACACCATTGGACCATTTCATCACAGTAGGATCGAACACCACTGGACCATTTCATCACAGTAGGATCGAATACCATTGGACCATTTCATCACAGTAGGATCGAACACCACTGGACCATTTCATCACAGTAGGATCGAACACCACTGGACCATTTCATCACAGTAGGATCGAACACCACTGGACCATTTCATCACAGTAGGATCGAACACCACTGGACCATTTCATCACAGTAGGATCGAACACCGTTGGACCATTTCATCACAGTAGGATCGAACACCATTGGACCATTTCATCACAGTAGGATCGAACACCACTGGACCATTTCATCACAGTAGGATCGAACACCACTGGACCATTTGAACACAGTAGGATCGAACACCGTTGGACCATTTCATCACAGTAGGATCGAACACCATTGGACCATTTCATCACAGTAGGATCGAACACCACTGGACCATTTCATCACAGTAGGATCGAACACCACTAGACCATTTCATCACAGTAGGATCGAACACCACTAGACCATTTCATCACAGTAGGATAGAACACAACTGGACCCTTTCAGCCCAGTTCGAACATCACTGGGTTATTTCAACACAGTAGGATCGAACACCACTAGACCATTTCATCTCAGTAGGATCGAACACCACTGGACCATTTCATCACAGTAGGATCGAACACCACTGGACCATTTCATCACAGTAGGATCGAACACCACTGGACCATTTCATCACAGTAGGATCGAACACCATTGGACCATTTCATCACAGTAGGATCGAACACCACTGGACCATTTCATCACAGTAGGATCGAACACCACTAGGATCGAACACCACTAGATTTGAACACAGTAGGATCGAACACCACTGGACAATTTCATCACACTAGGATCGAACACCATTGGACCATTTCATCGCAGTATGATCGAACACCACTGGACCATTTCATCACAGTAGGATCGAACACCATTGGACCATTTCATCACAGAAGGATCGAACATCAGTGGACCATTTCATCACAGTAGGATCGAACACCACTGGACCATTTCATCACAGTAGGATCGAACACCACTGGACCATTTCATCACAGTAGGATCGAACACCACTGGACCATTTCATCGCAGTAGGATCGAACACCATTGGACCATTTCATCACAGTAGGATCGAACACCATTGGACAATTTCATCACAATAGGATCGAACACCATTGGACCATTTCATCGCAGTAGGATCGAACACCATTCGACCATTTCATCACAGTAGGATCGAACACCATTGGACCATTTCATCACAGTAGGATCGAACAGCACTGGACCATTTGAACACAGTAGGATCGAACACCACTGGACCATTTCATCACAGTAGGATCGAACACCACTTAACCATTTCATCACAGTAGGATCGGACACCATTGGACCATTTCATCACAGTAGGATCGAACACCACTGGGCCATTTTAACACACTAGGATTGAACACACCTGGACCGCTTCAGCCCAGTAGGATCGAACATCACTGGGCCATTTCAACACAGTAGGCTCGAACACCATTAGACCATCTCATCAGAGTAGGATCGAACACCACTGGACCGTTTCAGCCCAGTAGGATCGAACATCACTGGGCCATTTCAACACAGTAGGATCGAACACCACTGGTCCTTTTCAACACAGTAGGATCGAACACCATTGGACCATTTCAGCATAGTAGGATCGAACACCACTAGACCATTTCATCACAGTAGGATCGAACACCACTTGACCATTTGAACGAACACCAGACCATTTGAACACGAACACCACTGACCATTTCATCACAGTAGGATCGAACATTGGACCACTTGACCATTTCATCACAGTAGGATCGAACACCACTGGACCATTTCATCACAGTAGGATCGAACACCACTGGACCATTTCATCACAGTAGGATCGAACACCACTGGACCATTTCATCACAGTAGGATCGAACACCATTGGACCATTTCATCACAGTAGGATCGAACACCATTGGACCATTTCATCGCAGTAGGATCGAACACCATTGGACCATTTCATCGCAGTAGGATCGAACACCATTGGACCATTTCATCACAGTAGGATCGAACACCACTGGACCATTTCATCACAGTAGGATCGAACACCACTGGACCATTTCATCACAGTAGGATCGAACACCACTGGACCATTTCATCACAGTAGGATCGAACACCACTGGACCATTTCATCACAGTAGGATCGAACACCACTGGACCATTTCATCACAGTAGGATCGAACACCACTGGACCATTTCATCACAGTAGGATCGAACACCATTGGACCATTTCATCGCAGTAGGATCGAACACCATTGGACCATTTCATCACAGTAGGATCGAACACCATTGGATCATTTCATCACAGTAGGATCGAACACCACTGGACCATTTGAACACAGTAGGATCGAACACCACTGGACCATTTCATCACAGTAGGATCGAACACCACTGGACCATTTCATCACAGTAGGATCGAACACCATTGGACCATTTCATCACAGTAGGATCGAACACCATTGGACCATTTCATCACAGTAGGATCGAACACCATTGGACCATTTCATCACAGTAGGATCGAACATCAGTGGACCATTTCATCACAGTAGGATCGAACACCACTGGACCATTTCATCACAGTAGGATCGAACACCACTGGACCATTTCATCACAGTAGGATCGAACACCACTGGACCATTTCATCACAGTAGGATCGAACACCATTGGACCATTTCATCGCAGTAGGATCGAACACCATTGGACCATTTCATCACAGTAGGATCGAACACCATTGGACCATTTCATCACAGTAGGATCGAACACCATTGGACCATTTCATCGCAGTAGGATCGAACACCATTGGACCATTTCATCACAGTAGGATCGAACACCATTGGACCATTTCATCACAGTAGGATCGAACACCACTGGACCATTTCATCACAGTAGGATCGAACACCACTGAACCATTTCATCACAGTAGGATCGAGCACCATTGGACCATTTCATCACAGTAGGATCGAGCACCATTGGACCATTTCATCACAGTAGGATCGAACACCACTGGGCCATTTCAACACACTAGGATTGAACACAACTGGACCGTTTCAGCCCAGTAGGATCGAGCATCAATGGGCCATTTCAACACAGTAGGCTCGAACACCATTAGACCATTTCATCAGAGTAGGATCGAACACCACTGGAGCGTTTCAGCCCAGTAGGATCGAACATCACTGGGCCATTTCAACACAGTAGGATCGAACACCACTGGTCCTTTTCAACACAGTAGGATCGAACACCATTGGACCATTTCAGCATAGTAGGATCGAACACCACTAGACCATTTCATCACAGTAGGATCGAACACCACTAGACCATTTGAACACAAGATCGAACACCACTAGACCATTTGAACACAGTAGGATCGAACACCACTGGACCATTTCATCACAGTAGAATCGAACACCATTGGACCATTTCATCACAGTAGGATCGAACACCACTGGACCATTTCATCACAGTAGGATCGAACACCATTGGACCATTTCATCACAGAAGGATCGAACATCAGTGGACCATTTCATCACAGTAGGATCGAACACCACTGGACCATTTCATCACAGTAGGATCGAACACCACTGGACCATTTCATCACAGTAGGATCGAACACCACTGGACCATTTCATCACAGTAGGATCGAACACCATTGGACCATTTCATCGCAGTAGGATCGAACACCATTGGACCATTTCATCACAGTAGGATCGAACACCATTGGACCATTTCATCACAGTAGGATCGAACAGCACTGGACCATTTGAACACAGTAGGATCGAACACCACTGGACCATTTCATCACAGTAGGATCGAACACCACTGAACCATTTCATCACAGTAGGATCGAGCACCATTGGACCATTTCATCACAGTAGGATCGAACACCACTGGGCCATTTCAACACACTAGGATTGAACACACCTGGACCGTTTCAGCCCAGTAGGATCGAACATCACTGGGCCATTTCAACACAGTAGGCTCGAACACCATTAGACCATTTCATCAGAGTAGGATCGAACACCACTGGACCGTTTCAGCCCAGTAGGATCGAACATCACTGGGCCATTTCAACACAGTAGGATCGAACACCACTGGTCCTTTTCAACACAGTAGGATCGAACACCATTGGACCATTTCAGCATAGTAGGATCGAACACCACTAGACCATTTCATCACAGTAGGATCGAACACCACTAGACCATTTGAACACAAGATCGAACACCACTAGACCATTTGAACACAGTAGGATCGAACACCACTGGACCATTTCATCACAGTAGAATCGAACACCATTGGACCATTTCATCACAGTAGGATCGAACACCACTGGACCATTTCATCACAGTAGGATCGAACACCATTGGACCATTTCATCACAGTAGGATGGAACATCAGTGGACCATTTCATCACAGTAGGATCGAACACCACTGGACCATTTCATCACAGTAGGATCGAACACCACTGGACCATTTCATCACAGTAGGATCGAACACCACTGGACCATTTCATCGCAGTAGGATCGAGCACCATTGGACCATTTCATCGCAGTAGGATCGAACACCATTGGACCATTTCATCACAGTAGGATCGAACACCATTGGACAATTTCATCACAGTAGGATCGAACACCACTGGACCATTTGAACACAGTAGGATCGAACACCACTGGACCATTTCATCACAAGATCGAACACCATTGGACCATTTCATCACAGAATCGAACACCACTGGGCCATTTCAACACAGTAGGATCGAACACCACTGGACCATTTCATCACAGTAGGATCAAACACCACTGGACCATTTCATCACAGTAGGATCGAACACCACTGGACCATTTCATCACAGTAGGATCGAACACCACTGGACCATTTCATCACAGTAGGATCGAACACCATTGGACCATTTCATCGCAGTAGGATCGAACTCCATTAGACCATTTCATCAGAGTAGGATCGAACACCATTGGACCATTTCATCACAGTAGGATCGAACAGCACTGGACCATTTGAACACAGTAGGATCGAATACCACTGGACCATTTCATCACAGTAGGATCGAACACCACTGAACCATTTCATCACAGTAGGATCGAACACCATTGGACCATTTCATCGCAGTAGGATCGAACTCCATTGGACCATTTCATCAGAGTAGGATCGAACACCATTGGACCATTTCATCACAGTAGGATCGAACACCATTGGACCATTTCATCACAGAAGGATTGAACATCAGTGGACCATTTCATCACAGTAGGATCGAACACCACTGGACCATTTCATCACAGTAGGATCGAACACCACTGGACCATTTCATCGCAGTAGGATCGAGCACCATTGGACCATTTCATCGCAGTAGGATCGAACACCATTGGACCATTTCATCACAGTAGGATCGAACACCATTGGACAATTTCATCACAATAGGATCGAACACCATTGGACCATTTCATCGCAGTAGGATCGAACACCATTGGACCATTTCATCACAGTAGGATCGAACACCATTGGACCATTTCATCACAGTAGGATCGAACAGCACTGGACCATTTGAACACAGTAGGATCGAACACCACTGGACCATTTCATCACAGTAGGATCGAACACCACTTAACCATTTCATCACAGTATGATCGAGCACCATTGGACCATTTCATCACAGTAGGATCGAACACCACTGGGCCATTTTAACACACTAGGATTGAACACACCTGGACCGTTTCAGCCCAGTAGGATCGAACATCACTGGGCCATTTCAACACAGTAGGCTCGAACACCATTAGACCATCTCATCAGAGTAGGATCGAACACCACTGGACCGTTTCAGCCCAGTAGGATCGAACATCACTGGGCCATTTCAACACAGTAGGATCGAACACCACTGGTCCTTTTCAACACAGTAGGATCGAACACCATTGGACCATTTCAGCATAGTAGGATCGAACACCACTAGACCATTTCATCACAGTAGGATCGAACACCACTAGACCATTTGAACACAAGATCGAACACCACTAGACCATTTGAACACAGTAGGATCAAACACCACTGGACCATTTCATCACAGTAGAATCGAACACCATTGGACCATTTCATCACAGTAGGATCGAACACCACTGGACCATTTCATCACAGTAGGATCGAATACCATTGGACCATTTCATCACAGTAGGATCGAACACCACTGGACCATTTCATGACAGTAGGATCGAACACCACTGGACCATTTCATCACAGTAGGATCGAACACCACTGGACCATTTCATCACAGTAGGATCGAACACCATTGGACCATTTCATCACAGTAGGATCGAACACCATTGGACCATTTCATCGCAGTAGGATCGAACACCATTGGACCATTTCATCACAGTAGGATCGAACACCATTGGACCATTTCATCACAGTAGGATCGAACAGCACTGGACCATTTGAACACAGTAGGATCGAACACCACTGGACCATTTCATCACAGTAGTATGGAACACCACTGAACCATTTCATCACAGTAGGATCGAGCACCATTGGACCATTTCATCACAGTAGGATCGAACACCACTGGGCCATTTCAACACACTAGGATTGAACACAACTGGACCGTTTCAGCCCAGTAGAATCGAACATCACTGGGTTATTTCAACACAGTAGGCTCGAACACCATTAGACCATTTCATCAGAGTAGGATCGAACACCACTGGACCGTTTCAGCCCAGTAGGATCGAACATCACTGGGCCATTTCAACACAGTAGGATCGAACACCACTGGTCCTTTTCAACACAGTAGGATCGAACACCATTGGACCATTTCAGCATAGTAGGATCCAACACCACTAGACCATTTCATCACAGTAGGATCGAACACCACTAGACCATTTGAACACAAGATCGAACACCACTAGACCATTTGAACACAGTAGGATCGAACACCACTGGACCATTTCATCACAGTAGAATCGAACACCATTGGACCATTTCATCACAGTAGGATCGAACACCACTGGACCATTTCATCACAGTAGGATCGAACACCATTGGACCATTTCATCACAGAAGGATCGAACATCAGTGGACCATTTCATCACAGTAGGATCGAACAACACTGGACCATTTCATCACAGTAGGATCGAACACCACTGGACCATTTCATCACAGTAGGATCGAACACCACTGGACCATTTCATCGCAGTAGGATCGAGCACCATTGGACCATTTCATCGCAGTAGGATCGAACACCATTGGACCATTTCATCACAGTAGGATCGAACACCATTGGACAATTTCATCACAATAGGATCGAACACCATTGGACCATTTCATCACAGTAGGATCGAACACCATTGGACCATTTCATCACAGTAGGATCGAACAGCACTGGACCATTTGAACACAGTAGGATCGAACACCACTGGACCATTTCATCACAGTAGGATCGAACACCACTGAACCATTTCATCACAGTAGGATCGAGCACCATTGGACCATTTCATCACAGTAGGATCGAACACCACTGGGCCATTTCAACACACTAGGATTGAACACACCTGGACCGTTTCAGCCCAGTAGGATCGAACATCACTGGGCCATTTCAACACAGTAGGCTCGAACACCATTAGACCATTTCATCAGAGTAGGATCGAACACCACTGGACCGTTTCAGCCCAGTAGGATCGAACATCACTGGGCCATTTCAACACAGTAGGATCGAACACCACTGGTCCTTTTCAACACAGTAGGATCGAACACCATTGGACCATTTCAGCATAGTAGGATCGAACACCACTAGACCATTTCATCACAGTAGGATCGAACACCACTAGACCATTTGAACACAAGATCGAACACCACTAGACCATTTGAACACAGTAGGATCGAACACCACTGGACCATTTCATCACAGTAGAATCGAACACCATTTTACCATTTCATCACAGTAGGATCGAACACCACTGGACCATTTCATCACAGTAGGATCGAACACCATTGGACCATTTCATCACAGTAGGATCGAACATCAGTGGACCATTTCATCACAGTTGGATCGAACACCACTGGACCATTTCATCACAGTAGGATCGAACACCACTGGACCATTTCATCACAGTAGGATCGAACACCACTGGACCATTTCATCGCAGTAGGATCGAGCACCATTGGACCATTTCATCGCAGTAGGATCGAACACCATTGGACCATTTCATCACAGTAGGATCGAACACCATTGGACAATTTCATCACAATAGGATCGAACACCATTGGACCATTTGATCGCAGTAGCATCGAACACCACTGGACCATTTCATCACAAGATCGAACACCATTGGACCATTTCATCACAGAATCGAACACCACTGGGCCATTTCAACACAGTAGGATCGAACACCACTGGACCATTTCATCACAGTAGGATCAAACACCACTGGACCATTTCATCACAGTAGGATCGAACACCACTGGACCATTTCATCACAGTAGGATCGAACACCACTGGACCATTTCATCACAGTAGGATCGAACACCATTGGACCATTTCATCGCAGTAGGATCGAACTCCATTGGACCATTTCATCAGAGTAGGATCGAACACCATTGGACCATTTCATCACAGTAGGATCGAACAGCACTGGACCATTTGAACACAGTAGGATCGAATACCACTGGACCATTTCATCACAGTAGGATCGAACACCACTGAACCATTTCATCACAGTAGGATCGAACACCATTGGACCATTTCATCGCAGTAGGATCGAACTCCATTGGACCATTTCATCAGAGTTGGATCGAACACCATTGGACCATTTCATCACAGAAGGATTGAACATCAGTGGACCATTTCATCACAGTAGGATCGAACAACACTGGACCATTTCATCACAGTAGGATCGAACACCACTGGACCATTTCATCACAGTAGGATCGAACACCACTGGACCATTTCATCACAGTAGGATCGAACACCACTGGACCATTTCATCGCAGTAGGATCGAGCACCATTGGACCATTTCATCGCAGTAGGATCGAACACCATTGGACCATTTCATCACAGTAGGATCGAACACCATTGGACAATTTCATCACAATAGGATCGAACACCATTGGACCATTTCATCGCAGTATGATCGAACACCATTGGACCATTTCATCACAGTAGGATCGAACACCATTGGACCATTTCATCACAGTAGGATCGAACAGCACTGGCCCATTTGAACACAGTAGGATCGAACACCACTATACCATTTCATCACTGTAGGATCGAACACCACTTAACCATTTCATCACAGTAGGATCGAGCACCATTGGACCATTTCATCACAGTAGGATCGAACACCACTGGGCCATTTTAACACACTAGGATTGAACACACCTGGACCGTTTCAGCCCAGTAGGATCGAACATCACTGGGCCATTTCAACACAGTAGGCTCGAACACCATTAGACCATCTCATCAGAGTAGGATCGAACACCACTGGACCGTTTCAGCCTAGTAGGATCGAACATCACTGGGCCATTTCAACACAGTAGGATCGAACACCACTGGTCCTTTTCAACACAGTAGGATCGAACACCATTGGACCATTTCAGCATAGTAGGATCGAACACCACTAGACCATTTCATCACAGTAGGATCGAACACCACTAGACCATTTGAACACAAGATCGAACACCACTAGACCATTTGAACACAGTAGGATCAAACACCACTGGACCATTTCATCACAGTAGAATCGAACACCATTGGACCATTTCATCACAGTAGGTTCGAACACCACTGGACCATTTCATCACAGTAGGATCGAATACCATTGGACCATTTCATCACAGTAGGATCGAACACCACTGGACCATTTCATGACAGTAGGATCGAACACCACTGGACCATTTCATCACAGTAGGATCGAACACCACTGGACCATTTCATCACAGTAGGATCGAACACCATTGGACCATTTCATCACAGTAGGATCGAACACCATTGGACCATTTCATCGCAGTAGGATCGAACACCATTGGACCATTTCATCACAGTAGGATCGAACACCATTGGACCATTTCATCACAGTAGGATCGAACAGCACTGGACCATTTGAACACAGTAGGATCGAACACCACTGGACCATTTCATCACAGTAGTATGGAACACCACTGAACCATTTCATCACAGTAGGTCGAGCACCATTGACCATTTCATCACAGTAGGATCGAACACCACTGGGCCATTTCAACACACTAGGATTGAACACAACTGGACCGTTTCAGCCCAGTAGAATCGAACATCACTGGGTTATTTCAACACAGTAGGATCGAACACCATTAGACCATTTCATCAGAGTAGTATCGAACACCACTGGACCGTTTCAGCCTAGTAGGATCGAACATCACTGGGCCATTTCAACACAGTAGGATCGAACACCACTGGTCCTTTTCAACACAGTAGGATCGAACACCATTGGACCATTTCAGCATAGTAGGATCCAACACCACTAGACCATTTCATCACAGTAGGATCGAACACCACTAGACCATTTGAACACAAGATCGAACACCACTAGACCATTTGAACACAGTAGGATCGAACACCACTGGACCATTTCATCACAGTAGAATCGAACACCATTGGACCATTTCATCACAGTAGGATCGAACACCACTGGACCATTTCATCACAGTAGGATCGAACACCATTGGACCATTTCATCACAGAAGGATCGAACATCAGTGGACCATTTCATCACAGTAGGATCGAACAACACTGGACCATTTCATCACAGTAGGATCGAACACCACTGGACCATTTCATCACAGTAGGATCGAACACCACTGGACCATTTCATCGCAGTAGGATCGAGCACCATTGGACCATTTCATCGCAGTAGGATCGAACACCATTGGACCATTTCATCACAGTAGGATCGAACACCATTGGACAATTTCATCACAATAGGATCGAACACCATTGGACCATTTCATCGCAGTAGGATCGAACACCATTGGACCATTTCATCACAGTAGGATCGAACACCATTGGACCATTTCATCACAGTAGGATCGAACAGCACTGGACCATTTGAACACAGTAGGATCGAACACCACTGGACCATTTCATCACAGTAGGATCGAACACCACTGAACCATTTCATCACAGTAGGATCGAGCACCATTGGACCATTTCATCACAGTAGGATCGAACACCACTGGGCCATTTCAACACACTAGGATTGAACACACCTGGACCGTTTCAGCCCAGTAGGATCGAACATCACTGGGCCATTTCAACACAGTAGGCTCGAACACCATTAGACCATTTCATCAGAGTAGGATCGAACACCACTGGACCGTTTCAGCCCAGTAGGATCGAACATCACTGGGCCATTTCAACACAGTAGGATCGAACACCACTGGTCCTTTTCAACACAGTAGGATCGAACACCATTGGACCATTTCAGCATAGTAGGATCGAACACCACTAGACCATTTCATCACAGTAGGATCGAACACCACTAGACCATTTGAACACAAGATCGAACACCACTAGACCATTTGAACACAGTAGGATCGAACACCACTGGACCATTTCATCACAGTAGAATCGAACACCATTTTACCATTTCATCACAGTAGGATCGAACACCACTGGACCATTTCATCACAGTAGGATCGAACACCATTGGACCATTTCATCACAGTAGGATCGAACATCAGTGGACCATTTCATCACAGTTGGATCGAACACCATTGGACCATTTCATCACAGTAGGATCGAACACCACTGGACCATTTCATCACAGTAGGATCGAACACCACTGGACCATTTCATCGCAGTAGGATCGAGCACCATTGGACCATTTCATCGCAGTAGGATCGAACACCATTGGACCATTTCATCACAGTAGGATCGAACACCACTGGACCATTTCATCGCAGTAGGATCGAGCACCATTGGACCATTTCATCGCAGTAGGATCGAACACCATTGGACCATTTCATCACAGTAGGATCGAACACCATTGGACAATTTCATCACAGTAGGATCAAACACCACTGGACCATTTGAACACAGTAGGATCGAACACCACTGGACCATTTCATCACAGTAGGATCGAACACCACTGGACCATTTCATCACAGTAGGATCGAACACCATTGGACTATTTCATCGCAGTAGGATCGAACTCCATTAGACCATTTCATCAGAGTAGGATCGAACACCATTGGACCATTTCATCACAGTAGGATCGAACAGCACTGGACCATTTGAACACAGTAGGATCGAATACCACTGGACCATTTCATCACAGTAGGATCGAACACCACTGAACCATTTCATCACAGTAGGATCGAACACCATTGGAGCATTTCATCACAGTAGGATCGAACACCACTGGGCCATTTCAACACAGTAGGATCGAACACCACTGGGCCATTTCAACACAGTAGGATCGAACACCACTGGACCATTTCATCACAGTAGGATCGAGCACCACTGTCCCATATATTAACTCAACTAAAAGTTTTTGAAAACGTCCGCTCCACTCACCTGTCAAAGAAACTCATGTTACCATTATTTCCCACTATTTAGACACAAGTATGTCAACATAGAGCACTTGTTCACTTCAGGTGAATTTCACGGTAATTACTTCCCAACATTTTTTCGCATAGCTGAAGCCATAAACAAAGAGTTCAGACGAAGTCTCAGTAATAGTGATTTAATTTATCAATTTAGTAAAATGATTTTTTTTATTACCGTGGGTTTTACTGGAGATTATTTGAATTTTTGGATCTTCGTTAGTAATTTAAGTCATTAATTGAAACGCATATAAACAAATGTGTGTGTGTGTGTGTGTGTGTGTGTGTGTGTGTGTGTGTGTGTGTGTGCACTCACCTATATGTGGTTACTGTGGTAGATTCACACATTCTGGCCCTGCAAGAAGCTGTAAATTGACCCCTGTAACCACTCACTGCAACCACTAACTACCTTAGCTTCACTACATATCACTCAAATCAATGAACTACCAAACTACCTTATCTTCACTACATTACAGAACACCGAACTATACGTATTTACTACACTGCACTGCACAAAGCTATTATCACTATATTACACAGCACTCATCTATCATCACTACATTACACAACGCCCATCTACCACTATATTACACAGCACTCATCTATCAACACTACATTACACAACGCCCATCTATCACTATATTACACAGCACTCATCTATCAACACTACATTACACAACGCCCATCTATCACTATATTACACAGCACTCAGCTATCATCACAACATTACACAACACTCAACTACCTTCACTTCAATTCGCTGCCTGACCTCGGTGGAGTGCGGTTGTGCACGGCACCCCTCTGCTGTTTTCAGGCGAGCTACCTCAGTTCGTCACAACCATTGAGAAGTGAGGACGTGCGCTGCTCATTTACCAACATGGCGCTGCAGAGCTACAGGCGCATCAACACTGTTTGCGTTGAGTTGACCCGTGGGGCTGTCACTGGAGCCACGATGGACTTGTTACTACCGGCGATTATCCGTGATACCTACGGTATCGCAAATGAAGAGATATGTGGTGTAGCACTTAATGGGACGACACGGATCTTCGTTAAAATGACGTCAGCAAATGTTTATGAAGCGGTGGTGGATAAGTATCAAGAGACCATTATAGCCGTCAATTCAGCTGTATCAGTACGTCTACATGATGTATCACGACACTACACATGGGTTAAAATAAGGAATGTGCCTTTTGAGGCGAATGAATTTGTTATAAAAGATGAACTACGTAATTATGGTACGGTTCATATGGCCTCTGCAGGTCGGTGGGCCGCTGGACCTTATGCTGGAAGTTTGGAGGGAACATATTCAGTCAAAATGACCTTACGCCATCCCATACCGTCCTATATTATGTTGCAAGCATTTCGAACTCAAGTATATGTAACATATGCGGGGCAACGTCGTACGTGTCGGCTGTGTGGATCGTATGACCACATAGCGGCACAGTGTGGTAAGCGTCGTGGGAATCTCCAAATATCGCAACAGCAACAACCGGAAGAGGTCGAGGAAGTGGAGGGACGAGAACAGTCTTATGCTTACCCGTCTCGACAACGGACATCTTGGAGTGAAGAGGTAGAAAAGCGCAGGAGAATGCTTTGGAGGATGCAAAACAGCGAGAAGAATCACCATCACTGGATATAAATAAAGTATTTGAAGAGACTCTGCCCACTATGGGGGACGAGGATGTAGCGGCGTCTTTAGTGAAGGCACTGGATGTATTGTTAGACGAGTCGATCGTCAACCGTGTGGAGGAACCAGGTGCAAATTTGGGATCGGTTGAGCATCATGGTGAGGCGACGGATGAAAGCATTGAGTCTGGGGTGTCGCATGGTATGATGGTAAATATAGCAGAAGTGGAGGTGCATCATGATAGTACTAAAGAAATCCCAATGCAGGTGGAGGGTAGGACGCGAAAGCGAACTGCGACCCCACCAGACTCAGACGACGTGCTTACTCCTGCCCAAAGGCCAGGGAAAAAGTCTTGGGCGGATGTACAGAGGAAAGGGAACAGTGAATCCACGAAACAAGAGTTTATCAAGGTGATTCCCAAAAAAGGGGAGAGGGATAGAGGTGTAAAATGTATAAGTGAAAAGTCTATACCTAGAACCAAAGGAAAATCCCATTAATTGACTTTAAGGTTTTGACAATAAATATTAACGGTTTGAGATCTGAGCGGAAGCGAAAGTGGTTTAATGAATTTTTGGTGCGTCTAGATGTGGATGTGGTATTTATCCAAGAACACAATTACAGAATTGGATATGAGTTAGAATTAGATGGTTACGATGTGTATATGGAATATGCGACGAGGTTAAAAGGAGGCGTCGCCATTCTGGTAAAGGAAAATAGCCCGTTTGTAGTACGCCATAGTGAAAGGGGGGAGGGGAGAGTGATTAGGGTGGATGGTTTATGGGGTAGAGTACATATAAGTTTTGTAGGTGTATATGGGCCGGCCGAGGGAGATGTACGACTTAAAACTCATTTTGTACAAGATGTATTAGTATATCATCTACGTAGTTTACCAAATGTAGCGATAATAGGGGGAGACTGGAATTGTGTAATACGACGAAAAGATGTGGAGCCTCGAGGAGCGGGTTGTTGCTTGGGGTTCCTGGGAGATTTATTGACGAGTGTGGGTTTAATGGATGTGTGTGGGGGGGGTGGAAATGTGGAGCATACTTTCATTAGACGAGATTATGCGGCGAGATTAGAATGTACGTGTCTAGTGCGGTTACAGTGCGGAGAGTGAGTGTGATAAATGTGTTTTTTTCGGATCATAGAGGAGTTGTAATGGATGTAGATATTGAGGGTGTGCCTAGAAGGGGTCCGTCATTTTGGAAATTAAATGTAAAGTTATTGAAGAGAGAGGAAGGTCGTTTGTCTTTTGGGCATATGTGGGAACGCCTTGTGGTTGAAGCACCTGGAGATGTGGCTTTGGTTAATTGGTGGGAAATGATAGCCAAAAAGCGAATTAAGGAATTTTATATTAGTCAGGGAGTGAGATATAATCAGTTACAGTATGGTTTCCAACGATATTTAGAGGGGCAGTTGCGTGACTGCTATGTACAAGCGAATGCTAATTATCCTGTTACAGAAATTGAACGAATTAAGGAGCAACTACGAAATTTACAAAACGAAAGGTTTGATGGGGAAAGGCTTAAGGGTGAAATCGAAGAGGTTTTGTGGGGAGATCGGCCGTCGGCGTGTGTGTTGAGGAATCAACACAGACGTCGCAAAGCAATGGAGTTAATGGGGTTGAATGTCCAGGTAGGTATGCAGGGGTATAGAGTGAATCAGGTGTTGACGACGACGGAGGGTATGAGTGGGTATATTGATGCTTGGGTTAAATTGAAAACGCAAAGTGTTGGAATAAGTGAAATTGCATTGCAGTCAATCGGTAGGTTTGTGCGTTGTGAGCTGGAGGAGCATGATCGTTTGATGTTGGGAGGGCCGATAACGGAGTGTGAGACTTGGGAGGCTTTATCTGGGGCGCAACTGGGTAAGGCGCCAGGAATAGATGGGTTGCCCAGCGACTTTTATATTCAAAATTGGAACGTTTTAAAGGGGTTTTTGGTACGTTTATTCAATATCATGAAGCGGGATGGGGTTTTAGGGGAACAACAAAGGTTGGCTGTGGTCGTCCTAGTTCCTAAAGGCGAGCCATTAACGGTTAAAGATTATCGTGCAATCTCGTTATTATGTGGGGACTATAAAATTTTTGGAAGGATCTTGGCCAACAGAATAAAAAAAGTCCTGGGCAAAGTGATTGACAAGGGACAATATGGGGTGCCGGGCAGGTCTATGTATGAAGGTCACGGTATGATTAGAAGTTTTATTGAAGAAAGAGTAAGATTGGGAGGGGGGGGTATTGGCTATAGATTGGGAGGCGGCATATGATAGTGTGGAACGGGAGACGTTATGGAAGATAATGAGATGGCAGGGGTTTGGGGCGGAAATTATATCATGGGCCAAATTAATGTATCAAGAGGCATCTTTGCGTGTGCAGGTGAATGGGAGGTTGGGAGATCGGATTCAGATGGGAAGGGGTTTGCGTCAAGGTTGTCCCCTTTCACAAATTTTTTTTGCTTGTTTTCAAGATCCCTTTTATAGAGGGATAAGGGTTTTATTGGAAGCAAATGGGATGGGTAATGTAAGGGGTGGGGGAGCGGGCATTGTTGGATATGTCGACGACACGACGATTTTGGTGAGAGAAAACATGGATTTGATTCGGGTAGAAAAGTTAGTGAAAGTTTTTGAAAAGGCTACTGGCATGACGATCAACATGGGGAAAACAAAGTATATGAATCTTGGAAAAGGGTCGCGTGAGGAAGGAATGGTAGCTGAAAGGTGGGAAAGGGTGGACCAAATAAAGATATGTGGGATCGTTTATGTAAATGATATCAAGTCAGCACAACAAATAAATTCCGTGCGTATCGTTGATAGTGTTCTGAAGCGTCTTAGTGGGTTAAGAGCTGCTAATTTAAGTTTGCAACAAAGGGTGATAACAACGAATGTGTTATTATATAGTAAACTATGGCATGTTACGGTAATATTTCCGATACTTCGTTGTGAATTAAAAAGGTTACAAAAAAGTGTTTTTAGATTCATTTGGGGAACAGGGAGCGAATGGTTAAGTAGAGCGGTTGTCACACTCCCGGTTGGCCGTGGAGGGCTGGGTCTTATAGATGTCGAAAAGAGGATAATAAGTATGTATTTAAAACATAGTTATAAGCGGGAGGGGGGGGCGAAAGAAGACGGTCTTCATAGGATACATCAGGATATGCGACGGTGGTGGGGGGGTCGGGAGTTCATGATGGGCGAGGCAATGTTACGGGTCTTCATAAACGTGAGGGATCACTCACAAATTAAATTGAGAAATCTTGATAGGGCAGATGGTAAGGCTCTGGTAGCGGCGGTAGAAGGAGTTTATCCGATGTATGATTGGCGTAATATTTGGGGGCGTTTAAATAAATTGCGTTTAAAACCTAAAGTCAGAGAAGTTATGTATAGATTTTTACATGGAATCTTGCCGTCAGGAATGGTTTTATTCCATAAGAGAATACGAGAGGATGGGGAATGCAAGGATTGTGGAGGATTGGCGACTATTTATCATACGGTATATTTTTGCGATTGTATTGAACTTATAAGGGTTTGGATGGGTAAGGTTTTAAGGTTAGTGGGGGGAGGGGGTTTGCAGGTTTTGAGGGTTTTAAGTTTAGATATAACTGGGGTGAATAAAAGGGTTGAGAATGCGATTGGGTACATGATTACGGATTATATATACATGATGTGGGCTATGAGGGAGGCGGACGTGCGTGCACGAATTAATGCATTGGCAGCAACTTTTTATAGGACACAGTGTAGAAATAAAGGGGTGTATGGAGGGAGATGGGAGAGAGATTTTAGTGAGGGTTATCGAAATTTCACATTAAGGGATTTATGGGATTTGCAAAATGGGTAAGGGGATACGACGGGCTATTTTCCTAGACTTGGGTGTGAGCATGGAGAGCTGTTTATATGGATGTATAATTGAGTTTTGATATCTAGAGGCAATAGGGTTATTACCCCGAGGGTTTCAGCAACTACACAGTTATCATTTAGAAAGGTGTAGCACTACGATTGCATATTTTTTATCATGTATAAATCATTTCAAGGACTTTATGATGAAAATTTTCAATGAGACTCAAATATGTTATAGGTGTCTTTACTGTTTTTGATTCAATTGTAAGTGGTAAAAAGTGTTTCCTAGCATATAGCAATTGGTTTTTATTTTATGTTATATTTTATGCTGTGTTACAGTGTGCTTTTCAGTAATATTATATTACATGTAACTAGTTTGCATTATTTTTCTTTGTTTTGCTGAGATGTAAAATATCACATCGTAGTTTTGTTTTGTTATATTGGATGTTTTTATTGTGACTTTTAGTATTATCCCGTTTCCTTCTTTGAATACTAAATACCTATGTATGTTAAGATCTCGTGATAATCGCCAATATTAATGTTTTGAGTATCGTGGTGCTCTGTTAAGCACCTGAGATCTTAGAATTAGTCTTGCATACGTGTTTGACAGGCAGAAACCTCACCTAGTATGTGCCTGATGTAGTCTCATGTAGTGTAACGTGTGTGCTTGTGTGTGTGTGTCATTGTGCGTGTTTGTTTGTTTTGTTTATCTCTGTTTTATTGTACAATCTTCATAATTTCCAGTGTTTGATGTTTGGTAATATGTAACCTTGTTAGAGATGTTCTTTAACAAATAAAACAATATCACTGTAATGTATAGTGTTGTGTGTGAGTGTATTATCACTGTAATATACGGTGTGTTGTGTGTGAGTGTATTATCACTGTAATATACGGTGTGTTGTGTGTGAGTGTATTATCACTGTAATATACGGTGTGTTGTGTGTGTGTATATTCACTGTAATATACGGTGTGTTGTGTGTGAGTGTAATACCAATGTAACATACGGTGTGGTGTGTGTGTGAGTGTGTATTACCACTGTACTGTATGGTGTCGTTATTAGGTCTCGGATTAAGTGCGATTCTAGTGCAGTAATCTGTTGTCGTGTATCTTTTTAATATATTTCTGTCATTTGTTTTAAATAAAATATAAAAAAAAACCTTCACTACACTACACGTCAATGAACTATATTCACTTCACTACATTTCACTGAACTACCTTATCAACACTACATAACACATCACTAATATACCTTATCAATACGACATAACACATCACTGAACTACCTTATCTTCACTACATACTCATCACTGCTTATGTATAAATACTAAACTACATTCATGTACCCAATCTTCAGTACCAAAATGTTTCCATTTTTCACTACTAATCAGGAGCTATGAATCAACCCCAGCAAACACAACTACGTTAGTGTAACTGTCCACTGCTCTCTCTCTCTCTCTCTCTCTCTCTCACCCCACACACACACACACACACACACACACACATACATCCACACACACACATATACACTATAATAACATCCTAACTATATTTGTGATTATTTTTCGATTCTTACTCCTCTGTATATAACTCTCTATATTTGTGATCACTTTTTCAGAGTATATTAGTAAGACTCCGCATATTTCTGTTACTAAACTCTCTGAGCGTCGAGCTTAAAATTATTTACTTATTTGCCCAGAGAATAAGCGAGACGATGGCTGGTGATAGTAAGAAGCGGAGTCGCTCTTCCTTCCCTTCTGAACCCGCTAGCAAAAGGGTAAAGGTCAGCAATGCTGAGGCTGGCGGGTCACAGCACCGTCCTCCCAAGACTAAAAAAAAGTTTCGGAAATTTTCATGGTCTCAGATTTCACTTAAGAGTGAAATTGGCGAAGGAGCTTTCGCTAAGACACACAGAGCCCAGGTGACAATGGCTGATCGCTCCATCGTCATTGCTGCTGTGAAAGTCTTTGAAACCCAGCAGTACGACATGACGGAATGTCGCCTCCTGAAGGCTGCTGCAGGAGCTGGAGGAGCCCCAAAAATTTTCGGGATTTCCAAAGGACTTCCTTCAGCTATCATAATGGAGCTCTGCCCAGGACAACCACTGGATGAATTCTTCGAATGCAACCCAGTTTATGAATGCAAGAAAGCTTACGAAGCTGTGAAGATTGCACTCCTAGACTTTCACACTAAAGGTTTCACTCACCAGGACCTTCATCCCGGGAACATACTCATCGATAGAGTCGATAACAAATATGTTGCACATTTAATTGACCTGGGATAATCCCGCATGCTCGGACAGGACCCATCAATGGATAAATCGTACGTGGAACAAGACAACGAAGATCTGAATAACCTTCTTCCATATCTCCCATCTGAGTGAAGTAGCTACAGGTTATTTTTATTATGTGTTGTTTTATTTAAAAAATGAATAATTAATTTTTTAAGGAAATGAATAATTATTTTTTAAGGAAATGAATTAATTTTTTAAGTGATTAACTTTGTGAGGAAATGTATTATTATTGTTTAAGGAAATGAATAATTAATTTTATAAGGAAATTAATCATTTTAGTTCCTAGTGCCTTAAAAAATAGATACTGGAAAATATGATGTGAGAGGAAGTTAATAAGATGAGAAAAGATGTAGTGTGACCAAGAATATATTAACATCTGACAGGAAGTTAAGTTATGGAAATGTTGTAGTATGGCTAAGAATATATAAATAACATTTTGAAGCAAAAGTCGTAGTTGACTACGACAACTACTACTACAACTAACCCATCTCTTTCGGTAGGACCTACTTCCACTGGGGAATCCCGCCTACCTGTGACTATGCCCTCGTCTGCTACCCGTCCCATTTCCACCTGACGTTAGTATATAAGCGTCAGGCACCTTGCTTCTGCTTCAGAATCTCCAAGACTACGGTGCTCTTCGCACCTACTCCTAAGTTGAGGGACTGATTACCTCATCTTCTATACATAGTTCTACTATCTTCAAGTTATGTCCTGGAATTTCTATTGATAAAGCCACTGGATGGCGAAACGTCTACAATAAAGATACCCAGATGTTGCACATGTGTCTTAATTTCATCTTGTCGGTATTGTATACCATTCATGTACAGTATGGAAATGTAGTTATGATTTAAAGTTCTGGATCTAACATCAAGAAGTTGGAAAAGTCGACGATGGATGTCCTTTTCCAACAGACTGAACTACTATATGGAGTTTAATCACCTTTTTACTGAAAAACAATTTGGCTTTAGAACACATAGAGGTACCCATCATGCAATAAATATTATTTTCGATACTGTAGCAAGTCTAAAACATCAGAGCAATCTTGTCCTAATTGCCACCAGAGATGTTCATAAAGCTTTTGATAGCTTATGGCATGATGGTCTTATATACAAACTCATTGACCTACTAGACCATAACTGGACTTTTCTCAGATTAATATATAATTTCTTAACTCAAAGAAAATTCATTCCCACCTTTCATGGCAGGTCGACAGAGCCTTTTATACCAACAGCGGGTGTCCCACAAGGCTCTTGTCTTAGTCCAATTCTCTTCAACATTTATGTGAATGACCTTCCTCAACCAGAGTTTAATGATGCAATTATAACACAGTTTGCAGATGATGTTATTCATGTCGTCTCATCAATTCCGGTAACAGGAAAATACAAGTATGAGAGAGTCATAGAAAAAATGAATATTGAACTTCGTCGAACATCTAATTGGGAAAAGAAAAGGAGAATTACGACTAATCCTGACAAAGTCCTTGTTAGCACGATAGGATGTTTTGCATCAACCATCGAAGATAAAGGGGGTATCTCCATCAGAGGTACACCTGTAGCCATTAGAAACCCTAACAAGATCTTGGGATATGAAATAGACAGGCTGCTCCACTCAACATCTCATGTAACTAAAAAGATCAACATAGCCAAAGCCGGTCTTAGCAGTCTCTTTCGATTCAATCAAGTCCCTCCACATGTCAAAAAACATCTGTATAAAATGATAATAAGACCTATACTCGAATATCCATGTGTCCCAATGACATTAACAACCAAGACCAACATGCTACGGTTACAACGTGTCCAGAATAGAGCTCTCCGCTTCATTACGGGCACCAGGAGGAGAGACAGAGTTAAAATGGGAGATTTACATGTACAACAAGATATTACTGCCCTAAATGTACGCCTTGACATCCTGAAAAAGAAACAACTCTATACAATGCAAGAACTATACATGCCAGATAGAGAACATCCTCTACAAGCTGTAAATACCACGGATTATGTCATCAATACTCCTCCTCACAGGACTCAAAGAATGACTCTCCCACAGAGGGTCCGTCGTTTTATCCGTAAAGATGATTACCCTCGACCAATGATATTGAGCAACCTCCCTGAAGATGAAGATGATTGGGTAACACCAGAACCCTTCTATGTTTACTGAGAAAATCATCGCCCCCAATTAGGGAGACATTTTATATAACATTCTACTGTAAAAAATATGCTAAATTTACTATGGCAGGACACCACCCGTAAGAAGCCATTGTCAAGTAATTCTTTAAAAATTGGCCAAGAAATTGTCTTCATTGTCGCTTAAATATCCGTTGTGCAATCGCAAAAAAAAGGCAGTTGCAACTTGTATATTTACTACCAGTTCAGAGTCATGTACTTATATATCTGTTATATCTATGTGACTCTGATGGGTTAGTATTATACCCCTTTAAGAATATCTTATTATTTCACATACACCTTTTCAATTACACCAAAGTGGTTGGGCCACTTACCTTTTATATCCTACCTCTCTCCCCCCATCCCACCCTTTTCCAATATTTCTATCCTTACCCATTCGTCTTCCTTACCAATCTTACCAAAGCTCTGGTCATAAGAAGAAGAAGAAGAAGAAGTCCTAACCCTGACAGTGGTAGAACGGAAACTGCTGTTATGGTAAACCAGTTTGAAGGTCTTATAATCGGCTGTTCTTCCCTCTTACGAAGGCCTCCAGGAACATGACTAGGTTCATCGCTTAACTAAACGAGTATTAAATAGAATTTAGGATTCTCAAACAAAAGAGGGTATACTCACCCATTTGTGGCGTTAAAGGTCGAGTCCAATCTCCTGGCCCCGCCTTTTTGTTTGTCGCTACTAGGTCCACTCCCTGCTTACCTGGAGTTTACCTGGAGAGAGTTCCGGGGGTCAACGCCCCCGCGGCCCGGTCTGAGACCAGGCCTCCTGGTGGATCAGAGCCTGCTCAACCAGGCTGTTGCTGCTGGCTGCACGCAAACCAACATACGAGCCACAGCCCGGCTGATCCGGAACTGACTTTAGGTGCTTGTCCAGTGCCAGCTTGAAGACTGCCAGGGGTCTGTTGGTAATCCCCCTTATGTGTGCTGGGAGGCAGTTGAACAGTCTCGGGCCCCTGACACTTATTGTATGGTCTCTTAACGTGCTAGTGACACCCCTGCTTTTCATTGGGGGGATGGTGCATCGTCTGCCAAGTCTTTTGCTTTCGTAGTGGGTGATTTTCGTGTGCAAGTTCGGTACTAGTCCCTCTAGGATTTTCCAGGTGTATATAATCATGTATCTCTCCCTCCTGCGTTCCAGGGAATACAGGTTTAGGAACCTCAAGCGCTCCCAATAATTGAGGTGTTTTATCTCCGTTATGCGCGCCGTGAAAGTTCTCTGTACATTTTCTAGGTCGGCAATTTCACCTGCCTTGAAAGGTGCTGTTAGTGTGCAGCAATATTCCAGCCTAGATAGAACAAGTGACCTGAAGAGTGTCATCATGGGCTTGGCCTCCCTAGTTTTGAAGGTTCTCATTATCCATCCTGTCATTTTTCTAGCAGATGCGATAGATACAATGTTATGGTCCTTGAAGGTGAGATCCTCCGACATGATCACTCCCAGGTCTTTGACGTTGGTGTTTCGCTCTATTTTGTGGCCAGAATTTGTTTTGTACTCTGATGAAGATTTAATTTCCTCATGTTTACCATATCTGAGTAATTGAAATTTCTCATCGTTGAACTTCATATTGTTTTCTGCAGCCCACTGAAAGATTTGGTTGATGTCTGCCTGGAGCTTTGCAGTGTCTGCAATGGAAGACACTGTCATGCAGATTCGGGTGTCATCTGCAAAGGAAGACACGGTGCTGTGGCTGACATCCTTGTCTATGTCGGATATAAGGATGAGGAACAAGATGGGAGCGAGTACTGTGCCTTGTGGAACAGAGCTTTTCACCGTAGCTGCCTCGGACTTTACTCTGTTGACGACTACTCTCTGTGTTCTGTTAGTGAGGAAATTATAGATCCATCGACCGACTTTTCCTGTTATTCCTTTAGCACGCATTTTGTGCGCTATTACGCCATGGTCACACTTGTCGAAGGCTTTTGCAAAGTCTGTATATATTACATCTGCATTCTTTTTGTCTTCTAGTGCATTTAGGACCTTGTCGTAGTGGTCCAATAGTTGAGACAGACAGGAGCGACCTGTTCTAAACCCATGTTGCCCTGGGTTGTGTAACTGATGGGTTTCTAGATGCGTGGTGATCTTGCTTCTTAGGACCCTTTCAAAGATTTTTATGATATGGGATGTTAGTGCTATTGGTCTGTAGTTCTTTGCTGTTGCTTTACTGCCCCCTTTGTGGAGTGGGGCTATGTCTGTTGTTTTTAGTAACTGTGGGACGACCCCCGTGTCCATGCTCCCTCTCCATAGGATGGAAAAGGCTCGTGATAGGGGCTTCTTGCAGTTCTTGATGAACACAGAGTTCCATGAGTCTGGCCCTGGGGCAGAGTGCATGGGCATGTCATTTATCGCCTGTTCGAAGTCATTTGGCGTCAGGATAACATCGGATAGGCTTGTGTTAATCAAATTTTGTGGCTCTCTCATAAAAAATTCATTTTGATCTTCGACTCTCAGTCTGGTTAGCGGCTTGCTAAAAACTGAGTCATATTGGGACTTGAGTAGCTCACTCATTTCCTTGTTGTCATCTGTGTAGGACCCATCTTGTTTAAGTAGGGGCCCAATACTGGACGTTGTTCTCGATTTTGATTTGGCATAGGAGAAGAAATACTTTGGGTTTCTTTCGATTTCATTTATGGCTTTTAGTTCTTCCCGCGATTCCTGACTCCTAAAGGATTCTTTTAGCTTAAGTTCGATGCTTGCTATTTCTCTGACCAGTGTCTCCCTACGCATTTCAGATATATTGACCTCTTTTAGCCGCTCTGTTATTCTTTCCCGTCGCCTGTAAAGGGAGCGCCTGTCTCTTTCTGTTTTACATCTACTCCTTCTTTTTCTTAGAGGAATAAGCCTTGTGCATACATCGAGTGCTACCGAGTTAATCTGTTCTAGGCATAAGTTTGGGTCTGTGTTGCTTAGTATATCTTCCCAGCTTATATCGGTTAGGACTTGGTTTACTTGGTCCCACTTTATGTTTTTGTTATTGAAGTTGAATTTGGTGAATGCTCCCTCGTGACTAATCTCCTTATGTCGGTCTGGGGCTCCGCGCATACATGACTGAACCTCAATTATGTTGTGATCTGAGTATATTGTTTTTGATATGGTGATATTTCTTATCAGATCATCATTGTTAGTGAAGATGAGGTCTAGTGTATTCTCCAGTCTAGTAGGCTCTATTATTTGCTGGTTTAAATTGAATTTTGTGCAGAGATTTAAAAGCTCGCGTGAGTGTGAGTTTTCATCAGAGCTGCCTCCTGGTGTTATTACTGCAACAATATTATTTGCTATATTCCTCCATTTTAGGTGCCTTAAGTTGAAATCCCCCAGGAGCAAGATGTTGGGTGCAGGAGCTGGAAGGTTTTCCAGACAGTGGTCAATTTTTAACAGCTGTTCCTGGAATTGCTGGGATGTTGCATCCGGAGGCTTGTAGACTATCACAATGACTAGGTTTTGGTTCTCGACCTTTACTGCTAAAACTTCCACTACATCATTTGAGGCATTTAGCAGTTCTGTGCAAACAAGTGACTCTGCAATGTACAGGCCAACCCCCCCCTTTTGCCTGTTCACTCTGTCACATCTGTATAGGTTGTAACCTGGGATCCATATTTCGTTGTCCAAGTGATCCTTTATGTGGGTCTCAGTGAAAGCCGCGAACATTGCCTTTGCCTCTGCAAGCAGTCCACGGATGAAAGGTATTTTGTTGTTTGTTGCTGGCTTTAGACCCTGTACTTGACTTAAGAAATCGTAATGACACGATTGCAAATAAACCATACCCCCGGCCGGGATTGAACCCGCGGGCTGGAGTTTTGAGACTCTATGACCGCGGGTTCAATCCCGGCCGGGGGTATGGTTGGTTTTTTAGACCCTGTATATTTGCAAAGAAGAATGTTATCGGACTGGTGGTATTGTTGGTACTGGGGGGGGATTTTTTTTCCGGCATTAGTATCTGTATCTGTTGGTTTGGAGTGGAGGCCATCGACTGTGGTTCCACTCCAGGAATGACTGGATTTGGTGTACGATTTCTGCCATTTCCTGCCAGTTTTTTTTCCTTCCTGGCACTAAAAAACCTCTCCCTCTTGAGTGGCTGTGGCTACCCAGGTTTTCCCATGGCCTGGATGTTTTGTATCTTTTTGTCCCCTTTAGATGGTATGCCTGGCAATTTAAGTTATAGCACAGTCTTTCCTGTACTGAAGAGGTACACAGTTCAGGGTGAAAAAGCTTACAGGAAGGGAGTTTGCATTTTCCTGTTGTCATATGGGCATGGCATTTCCTAGGGTGGTCATAGTTGCACGTCCCATCTGTTTTTCCAGATTTCCCATGCCAGCAGATACCGAGTGCATAGTATGTGCACAGGCTTGGTTTCCGTTTGCCTTGGGTTTCTGTGACTGTATTCCCTGTTGGTGCATGTTTCCCTGTCTTACTTCTATCCTCCCTAGCACCAACAATGGAGCTCCCACCATTTGTTTTTGGTAATATATCCTCACTATTGCTAGTGGAGTCCTCTTGTTTGCTATTTCCTGCGGTATTTCTAGTTTGCAATATTGGTTTTATCTTATCTTTGACTACACTTGTTTCCCTACTATGGCTCCTGTCCCCTATGAGGTCATTCATATGTATTCCTTCCTGCGTATAATTCCCGACTACCTGGACAAAATCTCCAGCTTCACCATTACTGTCTCCCAGGACAGCATCTCCAGCTTCCCCATTACTGTCTCCCAGGACAGCATCTCCAGCTTCACCATTACTGTCTCCCAGGACAGCACCTCCAGCTTCACCATTACTGTCTCCCAGGACAGCACCTCCAGCTTCCCCATTACTGTCTCCCAGGACAGCACTATCAGCCCCCCATTTACTGACTACCAGGACATCATCTCCAGCCTTACAGTTTCTGACTACATGGCCAGTATCAAGGGCAGTACCATTCAGCCCGGACTTTTTATGATCCCATCTGTTGTAGAAAGCTTCCAGGTTTTCTATGAAAGCAGCTTTGATGTTGACCTCTTTTAATACCCTTGTGATTTTAGTCCACAGATTTATCTCATTTGGGCATACCCAAAAACACTTCCCTGTTTTAATACTGCTTGTAGCTAGTTCTTGGATATCTGCACAAGGGGCGTGACACCAATTTCCACAGAAATGACAATTTATGCATGTGGAAGCCCGTTTGTTTGACTGACCACAGACTACACACAGCTTCATAATGATTTGAATGGTTGATTTACTGCAATTCTACTAGCAAGAGCTTAATCGTACCTCTTGTTAAAGATAATGGATTGATGTGTGTTTACGGTGAAGATAAGGTAGTTGAGTGATGTGTAGTGAAGATAAGGTAGTTAAGACATATAAATGTGATATGTGCCTTCAGCACAATATTTCTGCACACGAGAGAAGTGATTATTATTATTTTGATTACTGTGATTAATTTAATTTACTTTGATCTTATACCTCTAGACGTTGTTAATAAATTTATTAAATTTTAATTTCTCTAGTAAGTAGCCTACCAGTTGTAATCCTGAAGCACTAATAATTCTTATTGAATTCAATTGGATAATTGGACCAGGATACTGACTAATTGTTACGAAAACCCAGTAACAGGCTGGATGCTAGCAGGACAGTCCTTTCTAGTATTCACTGGAGATCTCTAAGCTTATTAGAAATCGCGTTTTTTGTAACAGAGAGCGTAAAAATTATAGGGGAATAAGTCTGTTAAGTATACCTGGTAAAGTGTATGGTAGAGTTATTATTGATAGAATTATGAGTAAGAATGAGCAGAATAGCCGATGAACAAGGAGGCTTTAGGAATTATAGGGCGGGGGTGTAGACCAAGTGTTTACAATGAAACACATAGGTGAACAGTATTTAGATAAGGGTAAAGATGTTTTCGTGGCATTTATGGATTTGAAAAAGGCATATAACAGGGTGGATAGGGAGGCATTGTGGCAGATGTTGCGAATGTATGGAATAGGAGGTAGGTCATTGAAAGCTGTGAGAAGTTTTTACGAGGATAGTGAGGCTCAGGTTAGAGTATGTAGGCGAGAGGGGGATTATTTCCCAGTAAAAGTAGGCCTTAGACAGGGTTGTGTGATATCACCATGGTTGTTCAATATGTTTATAAATGGAGTAATAAGAGAAGTGAATACTCGAGTGTTGGCAAGAGGTGAGGGGTTTAAAGATAAAGAATCTAACACAAAGTGGGAGCTGTCATAGTTGCTCTTCGCTGATGACACTGTGCTTTTGGGAGATTCTGAAGAGAAGTTGCAGAGGTTGGTGGATGAGTTTGGTAGGGTATGCAAAAGAAGGAAGTTAAAAGTGAATATTGGAAAAAGTAAGGTGATGAGGATAAAAAAAAATTAGGTAATGGAAGATTGGATATCAGATTGGAGGGAGAGAGTAAGGAGAAGGTGAATGTGTTAAGATATTTGGGAGTGGATGTGTCAGCAGATGGGTCGATGAAGGATGAGGTGAATCATAAAATTGACGAGGGGAAAAGGGTGAGTGGTGCACTTAGGAGTCTGTGGAGACAAAGAACTCTATCCATGAAAGCAAAGAGTGGAATGTATGAGAGTATAGTTATACCAACGCTCTTGTATTGGTGTGAGACATGGGTTGTGAATGTTGTAATAAGGAGAAGGCTGGAGGCAGTGGAGATGTCATATCTGAGGGCAATGTGTGGTGTGAATATAATACAGAGAATCCGTTGTTCGGAGATTAGGAGGAGGTGTGGGATTACCAAAACTATTATCTAGAGGGTTGAGGAGGGGTTAAGACGGTTTTTGACATGTAGAGAGGATGGAACCAAATAGAAGGACTTCGAGAGTATGCAGTTCTGTAGTGGAGGGAAGGCGGGGTAGGGGGCGGCCTAAGGAAGGTTGGAGGGACTGTAGCGTGAGCGTGTTAGGCAGGAGGGAATGGAGACAAATGGTTTTAGGAGTTGACGTGCTGTTGTAAGGTAACATTTATGAAGGGATTCAGAGAAATTGGCAGGCCGGACTTGAGTCCTGGAGATGGGAAGTACAGTGTCTGAAGGAGGGGTGTTAATGTTGCAGTTTTAATTAAAACTGTGGTGTTGGCATGCCTCTGGCAAGACAGTGATGGAGTGAATGATGAAAGTTTTTCTTTTTCTGGCCACCCTGCCTTGGTGGGAAACGGCCAGTGTGTTAATAAAAAAAATAAAAGAATTAATTAAAAAAAAACCTATGGCCTCATCATGGTGGTCAAGCTGGGAGAGAGATTTTTTTTTGGCTGGACCAGGTTTCCAGGCTACCCGGGTGCTGGACCAGGTTTCCAGGCTACCCGGGTGGATGTGTTTACTGGGCGCAGATATTTGTGTGTCCTCCCCTGTTATTACATCTACCTGTATATATATTGATATTATAGTACTTGTGTTGTAATATATGGACAGTACTGCATGAAGTTGCCACATATAAAAAGTTAAGTTCTTCTCTGAGGAAATACTGTGTTTGTAAGTATAGAGAACATTATTACACATGAGTGCTGAGAGTATATGTGAGTGAAGAGCACATTATTAAATATTAATAGTGTTGAGAATGAATGTGAGTGTAGTGACGTGAAGTGTCAGGTGAGGAATGGTGAAGAGGTTGGATCTGAGGAAGTGCTGCTCAGGATGGGCCAGTAGGAATACTGCTATTTAGGATGATGAAGAACAAGTTTCCTGGAAAGAGGTTCAGCTATGATGTAAAAGCTGTTTTCTGTTTTCTTCCCTGGCGATGAGTCTTGCGTCACTGTAGTTTATTAAAGGTTATGGGAGTTGCAGTGTAAAACACAGTTGTTCCTCAAGTCGTTCATTCTGCTGGTGTACTGGTGTTCCGAAATACGTGTTTGGAGGTCTCACGATGTTTCGCTCTTGGATAATTGGTTGTAATCGTCGCAAGGAATTACGAATACCACGGCAGAGTATTGAACCTGGTGGTGTCCCTTACTGGTGATGTCTTTGATTGTGGTGGATGTAGAGGTAGATACTTGGAATGCGATATTGGAAAAGATGTTGGAGACGTGTTTTTCCCTGAGTTAGTGGGGAGGTCTGTGTATCTTCTCTGGGTGGTATCATGTCTGGGTGAGATGTTATATTCACAGTGTCTGCAGTCTCTGATGAAGTGACTAGCATAATGAAGTTTGGAAAACACTTGTTCAGTGAAAGGGTATACTTCCTCAAGGAATTCACTACTGCAGATTTGGAGGGCACGAAGGAAGGGGACTATGATTATGCCACAATTAATTTTGGTGAAGCTCGTGTTAGTTGGTCGGGTTTCAGTAGACTTTAAACGAAGCTTTTACAACATAGCTGAACCTCTTGCCAGGAACGTCTCTGTTATCCTAAATAGCAAGAAACCTACTAGCCCATGCCGGGCAGGTCCTTCTCAAATCCAACTTCTCAGAGGTCAACTTCAACATTTCTCACCTGACCCTTCACGTTACTATGCTTCCTATATATACTAACATATATTCTGCTCAGGTAGATTTGTTTGTTGCTTGATAAATCCCACTGTGTGGGCGAAACATTGTTAGTAAAGGCTCTCATTATACATGTGTGTCACCTTTTCCATCGTGTCGGTATTGTCTTCCATTTATCTCTATATTATGTTAATTGCGTATTAGCATAATGTAACATAATATTACATAATAAAATATTGACATAATATGTCAAAACATAACATATCAAAACAGAATATAACTACTCTCCCTCCCAAGAAAAAATAGCAGAGTAAAACAGCAGGAAGCTTGGTGGTCAAGTTGGGTCATCGGGAGATAAAGTGTTGGGTCACCAGGTCAAGTGTGTTGGGTCACCAGGTCAAGTCTCCCTGGAATAGTTCAAACTCACTGTTTTTATTATCATTCAGACTGATGATATTTACGTGTGTAATTATTCATTCACAATCAACTCACAATAGTTTTGATATATGCTGTTACTACTATGAGATATAAGGCCACAATGTGACATAACTTAAGAGTTTGCGATCACTGTCAACCTCAGGGTTAGTTCTGAGTTACAAGACCCGGCCACCTGGAGGTCAGTGATTCAGCTATGCGGTTCACTCACCCACTTACTCTATGAGGAGATCCTGAAGGGATAACTTTAAGGGCTTTAACGTTAAATATAACTGAGTCTTTCTCTTCTGAACATCGTCAATATGTAATGGTTGATGCATCTTACGGACAGAATATTACCCATTAAGTTTAGATTGCGAGAAGGCACATTTGTCACTATAGTAAAATAGTTAAAACACTTGGAATCGATGGGGTCAGTTCCATAACTAATAAATGACTCTGCTCATATACTTAAATAAAGATGTGTGATGTTACTCTGAAGTCAGGATGTGTAAAGTCACTGAGTCTCAGTGATGTGTGATGTTGCTGCGAATCTAAGACAATGATACATGTCAGATAAGGATGTGATGTCACTATGTGTCTTAGACGAGGATGTATGACGCCATTTTTGTCTGAACAAAGGACACTGTATACAGAGCAAAGTTTCACGTAAAGGCATTGTGTCGCTCAAGATACAGCTTACCTTGATTTAGCTCAGCATTGTTTATATAATAATAATAATAATAATAATAATAATAATAATAATAATAATAATAATAAACATACTATGTATAGAAAGCCTCTGTTTATACATGTCATTTCAGGCAACAACATCCATCTAGGTGAACAGGAGCAGCAGGTGTAAAGAAACATGTTCAAATGTTAAGGAAACTCTTCTTCACATGGGTCGCTCCCGGCAGGTGTGAAACATTGTTTCCTTACAGGTGAAACTACTAATAATTCTATTATATATTATATTTAATAATATATTATATTATATAATGATTACTATTATATATTACATATATAATTATTATTATTATTATTATTATTATTATTATTATTATTATAAATCGAAGTAGTAGTAGGCCAGTGGTTCGTCCAGGAGTCCATCTGTGTCCCCTCAGATGTTCTCTCTTCCCCCATCCTACACTCAGCAATCCTACCTTCCTCACGTCCAGGGGTTCATCTGTGTCCCCTCAGATGTTCTCTCTTCCCCCATCCTACACTCAGCAATCCTACCTTCCTCACGTCCAGGGGTTCATCTGTGTCCCCTCAGATGTTCTCTCTTCCCCCATCCTACACTCAGCAATCCTACCTTTCTCACGTCCAGGGGTTCATCTGTGTCCCCTCAGATGTTTTCTCTTCCCCCATCCTACACTCAGCAATCCTACCTTCCTCACGTCCAGGGGTCCATCTGTGTCATCTGTGTCCCCTCAGATGTTCTCTCTTCCCCCATCCTACACTCAGCAATCCTACCTTCCTCACGTCCAGGGGTCCATCTGTGTCCCCTCAGATGTTCTCTCTTCCCCCATCCTACACTCAGCAATCCTACCTTCCTCACGTCCAGGGGTCCATCTGTGTCCCCTCAGATGTTCTCTCTTCCCCCATCCTACACTCAGCAATCCTACCTTCCTCACGTCCAGGGGTTCATCTGTGTCCCCTCAGATGTTTTCTCTTCCCCCATCCTACACTCAGCAATCCTACCTTCCTCACGTCCAGGGGTCCATCTGTGTCCCCTCAGATGTTCTCTCTTCCCCCATCCTACACTCAGCAATCCTACCTTCCTCACGTCCAGGGGTCCATCTGTGTCCCCTCAGATGTTCTCTCTTCCCCCATCCTACACTCAGCAATCCTACCTTCCCCAGGAGTCCATCTGTGTCCCCTCAGATGTTTTCTCTTCCCCCATCCTACACTCAGCAATCCTACCTTCCTCACGTCCAGGGGTCCATCTGTGTCCCCTCAGATGTTCTCTCTTCCCCCATCCTACACTCAGCAATCCTACCTTCCTCACGTCCAGGGGTCCATCTGTGTCCCCTCAGATGTTCTCTCTTCCCCCATCCTACACTCAGCAATCCTACCTTCCTCACGTCCAGGGGTCCATCTGTGTCCCCTCAGATGTTCTCTCTTCCCCCATCCTACACTCAGCAATCCTACCTTCCTCACGTCCAGGGGTCCATCTGTGTCCCCTCAGATGTTCTCTCTTCCCCCATCCTACACTCAGCAATCCTACCTTCCTCACGTCCAGGGGTCCATCTGTGTCCCCTCAGATGTTCTCTCTTCCCCCATCCTACACTCAGCAATCCTACCTTCCTCACGTCCAGGGGTTCATCTGTGTCCCCTCAGATGTTTTCTCTTCCCCCATCCTACACTCAGCAATCCTACCTTTCTCACGTCCAGGGGTCCATCTGTGTCCCCTCAGATGTTCTCTCTTCCCCCATCCTACACTCAGCAATCCTACCTTCCTCACGTCCAGGGGTTCATCTGTGTCCCCTCAGATGTTTTCTCTTCCCCCATCCTACACTCAGCAATCCTACCTTCCTCACGTCCAGGGGTCCATCTGTGTCCCCTCAGATGTTCTCTCTTCCCCCATCCTACACTCAGCAATCCTACCTTCCTCACGTCCAGGGGTCCATCTGTGTCCCCTCAGATGTTCTCTCTTCCCCCATCCTACACTCAGCAATCCTACCTTCCTCACGTCCAGGGGTTCATCTGTGTCCCCTCAGATGTTCTCTCTTCCCCCATCCTACACTCAGCAATCCTACCTTCCTCACGTCCAGGGGTCCATCTGTGTCCCCTCAGATGTTCTCTCTTCCCCCATCCTACACTCAGCAATCCTACCTTCCTCACGTCCAGGGGTCCATCTGTGTCCCCTCAGATGTTCTCTCTTCCCCCATCCTACACTCAGCAATCCTACCTTCCTCACGTCCAGGGGTCCATCTGTGTCCCCTCAGATGTTCTCTCTTCCCCCATCCTACACTCAGCAATCCTACCTTTCTCACGTCCAGGGGTCCATCTGTGTCCCCTCAGATGTTCTCTCTTCCCCCATCCTACACTCAGCAATCCTACCTTCCTCACGTCCAGGGGTCCATCTGTGTCCCCTCAGATGTTCTATCTTCCCCCATCCTACACTCAGCAATCCTACCTTCCTCACGTCCAGGGGTCCATCTGTGTCCCCTCAGATGTTCTATCTTCCCCCATCCTACACTCAGCAATCCTACCTCAGATGTGTCTATGTTCTATCTTCCCCCATCCTACACTCAGCAATCCTACCTTCCTCACGTCCAGGGGTCCATCTGTGTCCCCTCAGATGTTCTATCTTCCCCCATCCTACACTCAGCAATCCTACCTTTCCCAGGTCCAGGAGTCCATCTGTGTCCCCTCAGATATTCTCCCTTCCCCTATTCTACACTCAGCAATCCTACCTTCCCCAGGTCCAGGGGTCCATCTGTGTCCCCTCTACTGTTCTCTCTTCCCCCATCCTACACTCAGCAATCCTACCTTCCCCAGGAGTCCATCTGTGTCCCCTCAGATATTCTTCCTTCCCCCATCCTACACTCAGCACTCCTACCTTCCCCAGGCCAGGAGTCCATCTGTGTCCCCTCAGATATTCTCCCTCCCCCTATCCTACACTCAGCAATCCTACCTTCCCCAGGTCCAGGGGTCCATCTGTGTCCCCTCAGATGTTCTCCCTTCCCCCATCCTACACTCAGCAATCCTACCTTCTCCAGGTCCAGGAGTCCATCTGTGTCCCTTCAGATGTTCTCCTACACTCAGCAATGTTCTCTGTGTCCTTTCTTCCCCTATCCTACACTCAGCAATCCTACCTTCCCCAGGTCCAGGGGTCCATCTGTGTCCCCTCAGATGTTCTCCCTTCCCCCATCCTACACTCAGCAATCCCACCTTCCCCAGGTCCAGGAGTCCATCTGTGTCCCCTCAGATGTTCTCCCTTCCCCCATCCTACACTGAGCAATCCTATCTTCCCCAGGTCCATGCGTCCAGGAGTCCATCTGTCCGCCTTCAGATATTCCCATTTCCGCACTTCCCCAAGGTTTCCTCGACTTTCCCAGGCTCATGTGTCCAGGAATCCATCCGTGGGCCCCCGGATGTCTCCTCTTCCCATGAAGTTCCGGAATTTTTTTTCGATATTTTGATGTCTCACCTAGTCCCATTCACCAGACATCAGCGGTCCCACTCCAGGTCCATGATTCCAGGTATACACCCTTCATCTATTCGCTGAGGTCAGCAGTCTCACCCCAGGTCAGTGGTTCCAGGTATACACCCTTCACCACTTCCCTGAGGTCAGCAAGTCCAACCCCTGGTCAGTGGTTCCAGGTATTCACCCTTCACCACTTCCCTGAGGTCAGCAAGTCCCACCCCTGGTCAGTGGTTCCAGGTATTCACCCTTCACCACTTCCCTGAGATCAGCAGTCCCACCCCAGGTCAGTGGTTCCAGGCATTCACCCTTCACCACTTCCCTGAGGTCAGCAAGTCCCACCCCAGGTCCGTGGTTCCAGGTATACAACCCTTCACCACTTCCCTGAGGTCAGCAAGTCCCACCCCAGGTCAGTGGTTCCAGGTATTCACCCTTCACCACTTCCCTGAGGTCAGCAAGTCCCACCCCAGGTCCGTGGTTCCAGGTATACAGCCCTTCACCACTTCCCTGAGGTCAGCAAGTCCCACCCCAAGTCCGTGGTTCCAGGTATACAACCCTTCACCACTTCCCTGAGGTCAGCAAGTCCCACCCCAGGTCAGTGGTTCCAGGTATTCACCCTTCACCACTTCCCTGAATTCAGCAAGTCCCACCCCAGGTCCGCGGTTCCAGGTATACAACCCTTCACCACTTCCCTGAGGTCAGCAAGTCCCACCCCAGGTCCGTGGTTCCAGGTATACAACCCTTCACCACTTCCCAGAGGTCAGCAAGTCCAACCCCAGGTCCGTGGTTCCAGGTATACAACCCTTCACCACTTCCCTGAAGTCAGCAAGTCCCACCCCAGGTCCGTGGATCCAGGTATACAACCCTTCACCACTTCCCAGAGGTCAGCAAGTCCCACCCCAGGTCAGTGGTTCCAGGTATGCAACCTTTCACCACTTCCCTGAAGTCAGCAAGTCCCACCCCAGGTCCGTGGATCCAGGTATACAACCCTTCACCACTTCCCTGAGGTCAGCAAGTTCCACCCCAGGTCCGTGGATCCAGGTATTCACCCTTCACCACTTCCCTGAGGTCAGCATGTCCCACCCCAGGTCCGTGGATCCAGGTATACAACCCTTCACCACTTCCCTGAGGTCAGCAAGTCCCACCACAGGTCCGTGGTTCCAGGTATTCACCCTTCACCACTTCCCTGAGGTCAGCAAGTCCCACCCCTGGTCAGTGGTTCCAGGTATTCACCCTTCACCACTTCCCTGAGGTCAGCAGTCCCACCCCAGGTCAGTGGTTCCAGGCATTCACCCTTCACCACTTCCCTGAGGTCAGCAAGTCCCACCCCAGGTCCGTGGTTCCAGGTATACAGCCCTTCACCACTTCCCTGAGGTCAGCAAGTCCCACCCCAGGTCAGTGGTTCCAGGTATTCACCCTTCACCACTTCCCTGAGGTCAGCAAGTCCCACCCCAGGTCAGTGGCTCCAGGTATTCACCCTTCACCACTTCCCTGAGGTCAGCAGTCCCACCCCAGGTCAGTGGTTCCAGGTATTCACCCTTCACCACTTCCCTGAATTCAGCAAGTCCCACCCCAGGTCAGTGGTTCCAGGTATTCACCCTTCACCACTTCCCTGAGGTCAGCAAGTCCCACCCCAGGTCCGTGGTTCCAGGTATACAACCCTTCACCACTTCCCTGAGGTCAGCAAGTCCCACCCCAGGTCCGTGGTTCCAGGTATACAACCCTTCACCACTTCCCTGAAGTCAGCAAGTCCCACCCCAGGTCCGTGGTTCCAGGTATACAACCCTTCACCACTTCCCTAAGGTCAGCAAGTCCCACCCCAGGTCCGTGGATCCAGGTATACAACCCTTCACCACTTCCCAGAGGTCAGCAAGTCCCACCCCAGGTCAGTGGTTCCAGGTATACAACCTTTCACCACTTCCCTGAAGTCAGCAAGTCCCACCCCAGGTCCGTGGATCCAGGTATACAACCCTTCACCACTTCCCTGAGGTCAGCAAGTTCCACCCCAGGTCCGTGGATCCAGGTATTCACCCTTCACCACTTCCCTGAGGTCAGCAAGTCCCACCCCAGGTCCGTGGATCCAGGTATTCACCCTTCACCACTTCCCTGAGGTCAGCAAGTCCCACCCCAGGTCCGTGGATCCAGGTATACACCCTTCACCACTTCCCTGAGGTCAGCAAGTCCCACCCCAGGTCCGTGGTTCCAGGTATTTACCCTTCACCACTTCTCTGAGGTCAGCAGTCCCACCCCAGGTCCGTGGATCCAGGTATTCACCCTTCACCACTTCCCTGAGGTCAGCATGTCCCACCCCAGGTCCGTGGATCCAGGTATACAACCCTTTACCACTTCCCTGAGGTCAGCAAGTCCCACCCCAGGTCCGTGGTTCCAGGTATTCACCCTTCACCACTTCCCTGAGGTCAGCAAGTCCCACCCCAGGTCCGTGGATCCAGGTATTCACCCTTCACCACTTCCCTGAGGTCAGCATGTCCCACCCCAGGTCCGTGGATCCAGGTATACAACTCTTTACCACTTCCCTGAGGTCAGCAAGTCCCACCCCAGGTCCGTGGTTCCAGGTATTCACCATTCACCACTCCCTGAGGTCAGCAGTCCCACCCTAGGTCCGTGGTTCCAGGTATTTACCCTTCACCACTTCTCTGAGGTCAGCAGTCCCACCCCAGGTCCGTGGTTCCAGGTATTCGCCCTTCACCACTTCTCTGAGGTCAGCAGTCCCACCCTAGGTCCGTGGTTCCAGGTATTTACCCTTCACCACTTCTCTGAGGTCAGCAGTCCCACCCCAGGTCCGTGGTTCCAGGTATTCGCCCTTCACCACTTCCCTGAGGTCAGCAGTCCCACCCCAGGTCCGTGGTTCCAGGTATTCGCCCTTCACCACTTCTCTGAGGTCAGCAGTCCCACCCCAGGTCCGTGGATCCAGGTATTCACCCTTCACCACTTCCCTGAGGTCAGCAGTTTTAACCAGCCTTGAAGCACTGTCCATATATGATATTACTACACAAGTGTATTAATATCAGTATACAGAGGAAGATGTTATTACAGAGGAGGACACGCAGATAATCTGCGCTCTGTAATAAAAAATTTGGAACATATATTTATATTTAACATTTTACCTATATGTCAATTATTATCTTGTTCATTAATTTAATTGTGTAAGTGTATTTGTGAACGTTTTTATATGCGAATATTAGTGTGGGTGTGTGAACCTTTGTGTTCACTGCATGATAATTGTAATTAATTGTTTTCAGTTATCTTTTTGCCCTCGTTATTGATCTTTATTTTCACAGTACGCTAAGGTTCACAAGCTCGCACTCTTCTATACACTCAGTTCTGTATTTCCACATACACATCCTACACACACACACAACACATACAGACGCACGAATAAAGCAACACACACACAAAATCCTCTGTATCATACATACACATACATTTATTCAACAGTGCATTTATAATCCTCTCTTTTCAGTTTTCTTAGTATATAACCACAAATACACACGCACCCACACCTTACACTTTTAACCTCTACGCTACACACACACACAAACACACACATGTACACATCAATATGTAAATAACGTGTGCAAACACTGACACTCCTTCAGGAGAGAGTGACGGGTCACCATCTGGAGAAGACTCATGTCAACACAGACACCAACTGTAAGTTAATCAAACTCTCAAAGTTCGACACAAAACTAATTATATTAATTGAGCTCCATCACACAAAACTCTTAAGACTGACACAAGTATCTGGGTGTACAACTCACTAGCACACTACACTGAGTTTACACAGTCAGTATATATCGTCTCATCAAAGACTTCACACAATACAGTGATACAAAGACTCAGTCTTATAACACTAACATAGTCTACAGTGTTGGACAAATTCATTCACATCTTAGACTGCAGAAGCAACCTTCGCCCTCACACTGAGTGCTAACACTAAACACTCTTAAGTAATAACGCTGGTTAAAATATATTGATCATATCATAAACTTTCCATTAAGGAAATTGTTCTCAATGTAAACATATTTGTGAAAAATATCATTATTCAGGTGCATATTACAATTGCTGTTTCAAAAGATCCCTTAACGGGTGAACAGAAGTGTGAGTCTCTGTTTATAATCTTCAAATGTTTGCGTACTGTTGAAACTACTGAAGCATTGTTGATGTAGAATAATAGTATCTGAGTTTTAATTATATCTATTAGTTAGTAAACTTCAGTCTTCACAAGTCTAGCTTTGTGTCACACTTTGCTTCTAATACACTTCAGCAGCTGCCAGACACAGTGTTAGAATTGTAAAAAAAAAATGTAAGCAATATAAACAGAAGATGTTTGTGTATTATCTGTTGAGTATACTAGGAAAAGTGTATATCAGAACTGTGATTTACAAGTGATGCGAAAGACAAAGTTTAAGTAATGAAGAACAGAGACTAAAAAGGGAAGGTGATGTATGGATCAACATAATTTACCATAAGTTAAACATAGCAAGAAACGCATTGTTGCAAAATAATATATTTTTGTTGAAAGTTTTGAAAAGACAGCACAGCAACATGTAAGTTCATAAAACAGCAGTATACCAGACAAACATTGACTCGAATTTGCCAGTGATAAAATGTTTTTTGTCAGATCGAGACTACTATGATAGTTTTATTCCTGGAGAGAGATTATTTTTGTGTGTTATTTATTGTGTTATTTGTATTAATATCATATAGAGGAGATAAGTGTGGATGAGAGTGGGATATTGAGTTTGAGAATTGTTAAGTGAATGTTTTGGGAATTTTGAGTCGACATAATTGTTCTGGAAGACATGAATGACAATATAGGAGAAACTATCGTCGAAGATGTCATAGGAAAATGCAATATAAAAGAACACTACATCATCATACAAGAATGGCAACTTGGAAGAAAATTAAAGTGACAAGTAAGAACAGTTTAGAGACAAATAAAAAAGAGCCTCGTAAACCACAAAGACAGTAACAAAAAAAAAAACGATATTCAAACACGTAAGAACAGCACAGTAACATATAAGTAGAGTACAGGAATATAATGAAACAATACAATAATACACAAGTACAATAGCTTTAAAAAAACGTGGTTACACAAGACAATACTGTAAAATGACAAACTATTACAGTAATACATAAAAACAATACATTAACTCGGAGAGCAATACAGCAACACACGAGAACTGTACCGTAAAACACAATACAGTAACATACAACACAACAGCAACACTCAAGTATCGTACAACAACATTTATTAACAATACAGTAAAACAATGGAACAGAAGGTAAATAAAAGATGAATGTACGAGACATTAAGAAGACCTTCCAGCCAAGTTATTACTTGGTCGCTGAAATTTCTTTTGTCAGGAGATCGAGTCCCTGAGTTTGAAGGTTCTATCTTCTTCATCCAGAGTTTTATTGTTTTATTTGAGCGTGTGAGTGTTTGGTTACCAATGTTTTCTCATAATACAGAAGATGTCAGAAGTGAAGATGAGAAAAAAAGTGACAGAGACGTATTTAATATTTTTTCCTCGCACCTCTTTACCTTTGGAAAGATTATTTGCTAGCGTCTACTTTACTTTATCTAATACAAGCGTTGATTTTTGCCTTCCATAATTAATTGTAGAGGTGAACGTATTTATCAGGTTGAAATACCACTTGTGGTAGAGCATGAAGTTGTTGTCATTGTGTCAGGTCAGGTGTTGTCGTAGTGACATGTTGTAGAATCATTCTCTCACATATCAAATAACATCAGAACCGGAGGATGTAAAACTGCCGATCACTAAAGTAGAATAAAAACTTTAATTCACATTCACTGAACAATGTGTCAAGTTTAATAGGTAAACCTGAAGGAAGGCTTCACTAGGATTGCATGAATTATATTTAGGTACTGGTTAGAGGGATCTTTAAGAAGTTGCTGGATTTTTTCTTTATTGTTTCTTCTTCGTCCAATTGTTATAAATTATTTCTCTCGTAACTCAAGAACGCCTCATACAATCGACTTCCAAACTTTCAATGTTTTTGTACGATAACGAGAAGCATATTCATGGAACAATTGGCATGTTAACATGTCCTATGACCAAAATTAGTGAAATCATTAACATTATCCTGGAATGACTGAAATATCTTTCAAAACACTGAGTAGCTAAGCTTCAAAGCTTCACAAAAACTGCCACATAATTCGATGACGTTGGACACCGACATGTAAGTGTGTGGTTGCGGATTTGGCCGTTTATGTAAAAAGTATTGCGGAATTTTATTCTCCTAAAGCAACACACACACACACACACACACACACACACACACACACACACACACTGGACTCGACCCCCGCAACCTCAACTAGGTGAGTACAACTAGGTGAGTACACACACACACACACACACACACACACACAAACACACACACACTCACACACACACACACACACACTCACACACTCACACACACACACACACACACACACACACACACTCACACACACACACACACACACACACACACACACACACACTCACACACACACACTCTCACACACACTCTCACACACACACACACACACACTCTCTCACACACACTGACACACACACACACACACACACACTCACACACACACACACACACACACACACACACATACACACACACACACACACACTCACACACACACACACACACACACACACACACACACACACACACACACACACTCACACACACACACACACACACACACACACACACACACACACACACACACTCACACACACACACACACACACACACACACACACACACACACACACACACACACACTCACACACACACTCACACACACACACACACACACTCACACACACACACACACACACACACACACACACACACACACACTCACACACACACACACACACACTCACACACACACACACACACACACACACACACACTCACACACACACACACACACACTCACACACTCTCACACACACACTCACTCTCTCACACACACTCTCTCACACACTCACACACACACACACACACACACTCACACACACACACTCACACACACACACACACACACACACACACACACACACACACACACACACACACACACACACACACACACACACACACACACACACTCACACACACACACTCACACACACACACACTCACACACACACACACACACATACACACACTCACACGGGGAGTATTAATCATCCGGGGTTCATCCTGAGTACTTCAGTACTGATAAGTAAGATACTTGTCTAACTGTCAGGTATCTTTTTTACGACACATTTCTCCTACACAAGATCATTGATGCTGCCTCCTCTGTATTACACAGAAGAAGTCTACCAGCACTGTCTTCTTGCACATCTACTGTCATGTGAGGTAGATATATTTCGGAATAAAGATACTTGTCAGTATTGAATCCCATTATAATACTCGTAATTAAGTATTATCCAGGGGTTTAATCGCATACTACGACAATGTTTATCTTCCGTCCAGCTGATCAAGAGTTTCTTCAGTGTTCTGTTAGTACAATTATTGTAATTATACTTTACATTTGAGGTATTTTGCTGCCTCTAACCTGTCTCCTGCTCTTGTAAATAATTGTTTCAATCATCATATTTGTCACTAGTTCCAGCAGTGTCTGGCATTTCTGTCTTTCCAGTCCTGCCACTGTTTTCCAGCTGTTAATTATTACACATTCTTCTCTTCGCTCCGCCTAGTATAATTTGAAGATTTTTAGAAGTTCCCAATAGTGTAATTTCAATTGTTTAAGTCCAGTAGTGTAAGTACGATGGTGTAAGTCCAGTAGTGTAAGTACGATGGTGTAAGTCCAGTAGTGTAAGTACGATGGTGTAAGTACAGTAGTGTAAGTACGATGGTGTAAGTCCAGTAGTGTAAGTACGATGGTGTAAGTCCAGTAGTGTAAGTACGATGGTGTAAGTACATTAGTGTAAGTACGATGGTGTAAGTCCAGTAGTGTAAGTACGATGGTGTAAGTCCAGTAGTGTAAGTACGATGGTGTAAGTCCAGTAGTGTAAGTACGATGGTGTAAGTCCAGTAGTGTAAGTACGATGGTGTAAGTCCAGTAGTGTAAGTACGATGGTGTAAGTCCAGTAGTGTAAGTACGATGGTGTAAGTCCAGTAGTGTAAGTACGATGGTGTAAGTCCAGTAGTGTAAGTACGATGGTATAAGTCGATGGTGTAAGTCAGTAGTGTAAGTACGATGGTGTAAGTCCAGTGGTGTAAGTACGATGGTGTAGTTTAAGTACGATGGTGTAAGTCCAGTAGTGTAAGTACGATGGTGTAAGTCCAGTAGTGTAAGTACGATGGTGTAAGTCAGTAGTATAAGTACGATGGTGTAAGTCCAGTAGTGTAAGTACGATGGTGTAAGTGGCAGTACGGTGGTGTAAGTCCAGTAGTGTAAGTACGATGGTGTAAGTCCAGTAGTGTAAGTACGATGGTGTAAGTCCAGTAGTGTAAGTACGATGGTGTAAGTCCAGTAGTGTAAGTACGATGGTGTAAGTCCAGTAGTGTAAGTACGATGGTGTAAGTCCAGTAGTGAAAGTACGAGTGTAAGTACGATGGTGTAAGTGGTGTAAGTACATGGTAGTGTAAGTACGATGGTGTAAGTCCAGTAGTGTAAGTACGATGGTGTAAGTCCAGTAGTGTAAGTACGAGTAGTCCAGTAAAGTACGATGGTGTAAGTCCAGTAGTGTAAGTACGATGGTGTAAGTCCAGTAGTGTAAGTACGATGGTGTAAGTCCAGTAGTGTAAGTACGATGGTGTAAGTCCAGTAGTGTAAGTACGATGGTGTAAGTCCAGTAGTGTAAGTACGATGGTGTAAGTCCAGTAGTGTAAGTACGATGGTGTAAGTAGTAGTGTAAGTACGATGTAGTCCAGTAGTGTAAGTACGATGGTGTAAGTCGAGTAGTGTAAGTACGATGGTGTAAGTCCAGTAGTGTAAGTACGATGGTGTAAGTCCAGTAGTGTAAGTACGATGGTGTAAGTACGATGGTGTAAGTCCAGTAGTGTAAGTACGATGGTGTAAGTCCAGTAGTGTAAGTACGATGGTGTAAGTCCAGTGGTGTAAGTGTAAGTACATTAGTGTAAGTACGATGTGTAAGTCCAGTAGTGTAAGTACGATGGTGTAAGTCCAGTAGTGTAAGTACGATGGTGTAAGTCCGATGGTGTAAGTCCAGTAGTGTAAGTACGATGGTGTAAGTCCCAGTAGTGTAAGTACGATGGTGTAAGTCCAGTAGTGTAAGTACGATGGTGTAAGTGTAAGTACGATGGTGTAAGTCAGTAGTGTAAGTACGATGGTGTAAGTCCAGTAGTATAAGTACGATGGTGTAAGTCCAGTAGTGTAAGTACGATGGTGTAAGTCCAGTAATGTAAGTACGATGGTGTAAGTCCTGTAGTGTAAGTGTAAGTACGATGGTGTAAGTCCAGTAGTGTAAGTACGATGGTGTAAGTCCAGTAGTGTAAGTACGATGGTGTAAGTCCAGTAGTGTAAGTACGATGGTGTAAGTCCAGTAGTGTAAGTACGATGGTGTAAGTCCAGTAGTGTAAGTACGATGGTGTAAGTCCAGTAGTGTAAGTACGATGGTGTAAGTCCAGTAGTGTAAGTACGATGGTGTAAGTCCAGTAGTGTAAGTACGATGGTGTAAGTCCAGTAGTGTAAGTACGATGGTGTAAGTCCAGTAGTGTAAGTACGATGGTGTAAGTCCAGTAGTGTAAGTACGATGGTGTAAGTCCAGTAGTGTAAGTACGATGGTGTAAGTCCAGTAGTGTAAGTACGATGGTGTAAGTCCAGTAGTGTAAGTACGATGGTGTAAGTCCAGTAGTGTAAGTACGATGGTGTAAGTCCAGTAGTGTAAGTACGATGGTGTAAGTCCAGTAGTGTAAGTACGATGGTGTAAGTCCAGTAGTGTAAGTACGATGGTGTAAGTCCAGTGGTGTAAGTACGATGGTGTAAGTCCAGTAGTGTAAGTACGATGGTGTAAGTCCAGTAGTGTAAGTACGATGGTGTAAGTACAGTAGTATAAGTACGATGGTGTAAGTCCAGTAGTGTAAGTACAGTAGTATAAGTACGATGGTGTAAGTCCAGTAGTGTAAGTACGATGGTGTAAGTCCAGTAGTGTAAGTACGATGGTGTAAGTCCAGTAGTGTAAGTACGATGGTGTAAGTCCAGTAGTGTAAGTACGATGGTGTAAGTCCAGTAGTGTAAGTACGATGGTGTAAGTCCAGTAGTGTAAGTACGATGGTGTAAGTCCAGTAGTGTAAGTACGATGGTGTAAGTCCAGTAGTGTAAGTACGATGGTGTAAGTCCAGTGGTGTAAGTACGATGGTGTAAGTACATTAGTGTAAGTACGATGGTGTAAGTCCAGTAGTGTAAGTACGATGGTGTAAGTCCAGTAGTGTAAGTACGATGGTGTAAGTACAGTAGTATAAGTACGATGGTGTAAGTCCAGTAGTGTAAGTACGATGGTGTAAGTCCAGTAGTGTAAGTACGATGGTGTAAGTCCAGTAGTGTAAGTACGATGGTGTAAGTCCAGTAGTGTAAGTACGATGGTGTAAGTCCAGTAGTGTAAGTACGATGGTGTAAGTCCAGTAGTGTAAGTACGATGGTGTAAGTCCAGTAGTGTAAGTACGATGGTGTAAGTCCAGTAGTATAAGTACGATGGTGTAAGTCCAGTAGTGTAAGTACGATGGTGTAAGTACAGTAGTATAAGTACGATGGTGTAAGTCCAGGAACGGGGACAGGATAGGTTTTCCGTCTTACTGAGCTAACAATTCAATCTTGTGTACAACGGTAGTGGTAAGTCCTGAGATCTCTGTGAATACGTCTGAAAAAGTATTTACTAAGGCATTTACTTGAGATTATTGTTTACTAGATAGTTCACTGTTGATGTTGATGTTTGAGTTATTAGTTGGAGAATTAACAGTTAAGATATAAAGTAGTTCCTTCTATTCTTTGTGAGACTCGCCATCTATAATACAAACTTTACATTCACAAGAATCATGACTTGTAACTAAGCTGTAATATGTAGTATCTTCATCAAAGAAGTTTAAACAAAGATTGACTTCTCTACGGTGGTACAGTTTCAAAATATTGACATGATACAGTCTTATCTTACCCTTGACATCCAAGAGATAATCTACCTTATTACAGACCTTCACTACTTCATACAGTCCGTACCAAGAAATTAACAATTTCCTTTTAGAGCTCTTTTGTTCATAAAAGGTCTTGTATGTTTCCATGGACATATTCAGGTTCTTGACAATAAAATCAGCGGTTTCTTCTAATCTTTCTCTCAGGTTTAATATCGATGGATCACAGTTCATTTAATATAAATAGAGGTCCTCGAGCCTACCTTCCATAAAGCAATTCGAAAACGGAATATCCAAGGGAATCATGTGGAATCTCAGGCATTGCAAAAACATCATATGGCAGAGGTCTATGCCAGTCAGGTGGTTTAAGAATACAAAGTTTCTTTAATATTGACTTTACAATGGCATGTTGTTGTTCCACTCTCCCGTTACAATTTGGATGGTAAGGTGTAGTGAAGAGAAGTTGAACATCCACAAGTTGATAAACTTGATCCATTAATTCAGAAGTAAATTGCGTTTCTTGATCAGAAAGAATTTCTCTGGGTATATCTAACTGTGAAAAAATAGACAGTAATGCTTCTGCAACTTCTTTTGACGTAATGGATTTCAAGGATACCGTCTCTGGGAAGCTAGACGCTTAGTCAATATATATTTACGACCTCCTGATGAACGAGGAGTGACAGGACCAACAATATCCACTGCAACTCTAGCAAATACGACTGAAAAAAATGGCATTTTTACCACAGGGACTCTTAATTCTTCCCTTTTGTGAGGAAAGTTGACGTATGTGACACCAAAAACAATACTTATAGATGTCCGAAGACATCCCAAGACAGAAGTACAAGTTCTTTATCTTCTCACAAGTCTTCCTATGCGAAAAATGGCCAGAGACTGGCAGATCATGAGAAATCTTCAAAATATTCTCTCATCAATTTTTAGGAGCTAATAACAGATTTCTTCCCACGTAACTAGGATTTTCTGCTGACGCTATATTCTTGAAAAGAAGATTATCTTTATATACAAATTTATAAGAAAATTTCTTTTTTTGAATCACGCTGTCTGTTAACACTAACTTCCGGGTTTCCTCTGTGGAAGGACAAGTCTTTTGAAGACCCTCTAAATCTATGTGAGGAAGCTCAGTAGATTTTCCTTTGGAAAAAAACAACGGATGTATAGGTTTTACCTTAGACTGTGCTCTGGTAAGGACGTTAACGTTAAGTATTACTTATAGTATAAACATTGGGATTGAAGAAATAACATTGTGTGCCACACCATTCAAGGTATAATATATGTTAACATTTAAACATCTCAATACATTATATCACAGTATTAATTTTACATTTTAACTGGCAATCACACATCACAAAACATTAGAGCATAACATAGTATCTTAGAGTCGTACTGTCCAGTGTGCACCAGCGACCATCTTAATTATTTTTGTCAAAGGATCGAATATCCCCAGCTGATAGTTTTTTTCATCCCATAAAGTTTATAGTGTGTGTGTGTATGTGTGTGTGTGTGTGTGTGTGTGTGTGTGTGTGTGTGTGTGTGTGTGTGTGTGTGTGTGTGCGTGCGGAGCTAATGTTTTATTATAGTTCATTTATTAGAATTCATAAAAGTGTCTTCTTTACCTGACCCACAAGTGTCTAAAACTAGTAACTTTTCACACTTTTCACAATGGTTGTCTTGAAAATCCCGGAAACCAACATTCTCCATCAGAATATTGAAATATATAAAGTTCGTGAATTCCAGAACATTTAAGAAGAATGATTTTTTTATGCCTCCAAGTTTTCAATTTGATTTTGAAAAGACAAACGTAATTTTAACAACCGTGAAGGAGAGTGTATATATGAATGGGTACAAATTTGTGTACATATGTGTGTGTATGTGTGTATGTGTGTGTGTGTGTATGTGTGTGAGTGTGTATGTGTGTGTGTGTGCGTGTGTGTGTGTGGGTGTGTGTGTGTGTATTAGTGTAAGAGGCGATGAGTGTGTTTTACACGTGTGTGTGCGCGCGCGCACGTGCATAGATAGTTCTGTGTTTGTATATATGATGGTGAATCAAGAAACTGTGTTTGCGAAAATGCGCAAATGAGCATAAAAGTAAGTTTGTTTAGGTACAGGTACACGTAAAAACAGTTACATAAAATATTATACATAATAACATATGTGTAAATTACCCAGGATAACCCCCCAAAAAAGTCAGATAAAGTGACTTATTTCTATTGTGTCTCGTCTCGCAAATACATAAGATAAATAACCAAATAAAACTAAAAAAGTTGAACACTTATTACAGTTCTGGTGGAGGTGAACAAACACATTAACACACAAACACTCATCAACACATAATAAAATATTCACAAACACAAACTGCTGATTAAGTACAGAAACGTATTTTTAATGTAGATGAACTGTATAACATAAATAGAACTCCCAAATTTTCACTGAGTGGCCAGACCTTGGTGGCCGAACTGGACGGTAGCTTGGCTGCGTCTGGCTGACCTACGGTTTAGACTGTCTTGGTGGTGTAAGTACAGGACGCAGATTTCTGTGTGTCCCCTCCTGTAATTCCACCCACCTGGACAGTCTCTACCGTAGACCAGCTAAACAAGGCCTCGTTCTCATTTGGCTAGATCACTGAGGGTGGCTGAGCTGACTTCGGGATATAAAACCTGGGGAAGGCTGAGACTGGAAGATATCCTAAGGAAAGTGAGGAAGGGGAGACATCCGGGGGCCCACGGATGGATTCCTGGACACATGAACCTGGGAAAGGCGAGGATACCCTGGGGAAGAGGGAAAGGGAGAATATCTGAAGGCGGACAGATGGACTCCTGGACACATGGACCTGGGAAAGGCGAGGATACTGGTCATTGAGGCTAACCTTGGGGAAGTGAGGAAAGGAGAATATCTGAGGGGACACAGATGGACTCCTGGACACATGGGCCTGGGAAAGACGAGGATACTTGTTGTTGAGGCAAACCTTGGGGAAGTGAGGAAAGGAGAATATCTGAGGGGACACAGATGGACTCCTGGACACATGGACCTGGGAAAGACGAGGATACTGGTTGTTGAGGCAAACCTTGGGGAAGTGAGGAAAGGAGAATATCTGAGGGGACACAGATGGACTCCTGGACACATGGACCTGGGAAAGAGGGGGATGCTGGTTGTTGAGGCAGACCTTGGGGAAGTGAGGAAAGGAGAATATCTGAGGGGACACAGATGGACTCCTGGACACATGAACCTGGGAAAGGCGAGGATTCCCTGGGGAAGTGGGAAAGGGAGAATATCTGAAGGCGGACAGATGGACTCCTGGACACATGGACCTGGGAAAGACGAGGATACTGGTTGTTGAGGCAGACCTTGGGGAAGTGAGGAAAGGAGAATATCTGAGGGGACACAGATGGACTCCTGGGAAAGGCGAGGATACCCTGGGGAAGTGGGAAAGGGGGAATATCTGAAGGCGGAGAGATGGACACATGGACCTGGGAAAGACGAGGATTCTGGTTGTTGAGGCAGACCTTGGGAAAGTGAGGAAAGACGAATATCTGAGGGGACACAGATGGACTCCTGGACTCATGGACCTGGGAAAGGCGAGGATACTGGTTGTTGAGGCAGACCTTGGGGAAGTGGGGAAGGGAGAATATCTGAGGGGACACAGATGGACTCCTGGACACATGGACCTGGGGAAAACTTCAAAAACACAGTAAGTGGGTGGGTGGACCTTAAAGACGAACCACTGGCCTCCACGTGGCAAGGTCTGGTAACTCAGAAATAACTCTGAGGTTGACAGTGGTCGCAAATAATAATAATGACTATTTCGATTTCTTATAAACTGACATGTGATTATTTTACATTTGGGCCGCATTAAATTTACCTGAAACAAGGAAGCAGATTTTACCAACTTTCTGATAACAGATGGATGTTCTCTCACACACGACACTCCATGCTTTGGGCTCGACCTGGTTTGTCAGTATATTAAAACACATAATTTCAAGGAATCAGTACAAGGTCAGATCTACTTTACCATCACTTCAGTGATCATAATTCTGACACACACTTTACCATCACTTCACTGATCATAATTCTGACACACACTTTACCATCACTTCAGTGATCATAATTCTGACACACACTTTACCATCACTTCAGTGATCATAATTCTGACACACACTTTACCATCACTTCAGTGATCATAATTCTGACACACACTTTACCATCACTTCAGTGATCATAATTCTGACACACACTTTACCATCACTTCAGTGATCATAATTCTGACACACACTTTACCATCACTTCAGTGATCATAATTCTGACACACACTTTACCATCACTTCACTGATCATAATTCTGACACACACTTTACCATCACTTCACTGATCATAATTCTGACACACACTTTACCATCACTTCACTGATCATAATTCTGACACACACTTTACCATCACTTCAGTGATCATAATTTTGACACACACCATTTACCATCACTTCATCACTTCAGTGATCATAATTCTGACACACACTTTACCATCACTTCAGTGATCATAATTCTGACACACACTTTACCATCACTTCACTGATCATAATTCTGACACACACTGATTCATGATCATTTCTGACACACACTTTACCATCACTTCAGTGATCATAATTCTGACACACACTTTACCATCACTTCACTGATCATAATTCTGACACACACTTTACCATCACTTCAGTGATCATAATTCTGACACACACTTTACCATCACTTCAGTGATCATAATTCTGACACACACTTTACCATCACTTCAGTGATCATAATTCTGACACACACTTTACCATCACTTCAGTGATCATAATTCTGACACACACTTTACCATCACTTCAGTGATCATAATTCTGACACACACTTTACCATCACTTCAGTGATCATAATTCTGACACACACTTTACCATCACTTCAGTGATCATAATTCTGACACACACTTTACCATCACTTCAGTGATCATAATTCTGACACACACTTTACCATCACTTCAGTGATCATAATTCTGACACACACTTTACCATCACTTCAGTGATCATAATTCTGACACACACTTTACCATCACTTCACTGATCATAATTCTGATTTACATCACTTCACTGATCATAATTCTGACACACACTTTACCATCACTTCAGTGATCATAATTCTGACACACACTTTACCATCACTTCAGTGATCATAATTCTGACACACACTTTACCATCACTTCACTGATCATAATTCTGACACACACTTTACCATCACTTCACTGATCATAATTCTGACACACACTTTACCATCACTTCAGTGATCATAATTCTGACACACACTTTACCATCACTTCAGTGATCATAATTCTGACACACACTTTACCATCACTTCAGTGATCATAATTCTGACACACACTTTACCATCACTTCAGTGATCATAATTCTGACACACACTTTACCATCACTTCAGTGATCATAATTCTGACACACACTTTACCATCACTTCACTGATCATAATTCTGACACACACTTTACCATCACTTCACTGATCATAATTCTGACACACACTTTACCATCACTTCAGTGATCATAATTCTGACACACACTTTACCATCACTTCACTGATCATAATTCTGACACACTTTACCATCACTTCAGTGATCATAATTCTGACACACACTTTACCATCACTTCAGTGATCATAATTCTGACACACACTTTACCATCACTTCACTGATCATAATTCTGACACACACTTTACCATCACTTCACTGATCATAATTCTGACACACACTTTACCATCACTTCAGTGATCATAATTCTGACACACACTTTACCATCACTTCACTGATCATAATTCTGACACACACTTTACCATCACTTCAGTGATCATAATTCTGACACACACTTTACCATCACTTCAGTGATCATAATTCTGACACACACTTTACCATCACTTCAGTGATCATAATTCTGACACACACTTTACCATCACTTCAGTGATCATAATTCTGACACACACTTTACCATCACTTCAGTGATCATAATTCTGACACACACTTTACCATCACTTCAGTGATCATAATTCTGACACACACTTTACCATCACTTCAGTGATCATAATTCTGACACACACTTTACCATCACTTCAGTGATCATAATTCTGACACACACTTTACCATCACTTCACTGATCATAATTCTGACACACACTTTACCATCACTTCACTGATCATAATTCTGACACACACTTTACCATCACTTCAGTGATCATAATTCTGACACACACTTTACCATCACTTCACTGATCATAATTCTGACACACACTTTACCATCACTTCACTGATCATAATTCTGACACACACTTTACCATCACTTCAGTGATCATAATTCTGACACACACTTTACCATCACTTCACTGATCATAATTCTGACACACACTTTACCATCACTTCACTGATCATAATTCTGACACACACTTTACCATCACTTCAGTGATCATAATTCTGACACACACTTTACCATCACTTCACTGATCATAATTCTGACACACACTTTACCATCACTTCAGTGATCATAATTCTGACACACACTTTACCATCACTTCAGTGATCATAATTCTGACACACACTTTACCATCACTTCAGTGATCATAATTCTGACACACACTTTACCATCACTTCACTGATCATACACACACTTTACCATCACTTCAGTGATCATAATTCTGACACACACTTTACCATCACTTCAGTGATCATAATTCTGACACACACTTTACCATCACTTCAGTGATCATAATTCTGACACACACTTTACCATCACTTCAGTGATCATAATTCTGACACACACTTTACCATCACTTCAGTGATCATAATTCTGACACACACTTTACCATCACTTCAGTGATCATAATTCTGACACACACTTTACCATCACTTCAGATCATAATTCTGACACACACTCATACTTCATGATCATAATTCTGATACACACTTTACCATCACTTCAGTGATCATAATTCTGACACACACTTTACCATCACTTCACTGATCATAATTCTGACACACACTTTACCATCACTTCACTGATCATAATTCTGACACACACTTTACCATCACTTCACTGATCATAATTCTGACACACACTTTACCATCACTTCAGTGATCATAATTCTGACACACACTTTACCATCACTTCAGTGATCATAATTCTGACACACACTTTACCATCACTTCAGTGATCATAATTCTGACACACACTTTACCATCACTTCACTGATCATAATTCTGACACACACCATCACTTCACATAATTCTGACACACACTTTACACTTCACTGATCATAATTCTGACACACACTTTACCATCACTTCACTGATCATAATTCTGACACACACTTTACCATCACTTCAGTGATCATAATTCTGACACACACTTTACCATCACTTCAGTGATCATAATTCTGACACACACTTTACCATCACTTCACTGATCATAATTCTGACACACACTTTACCATCACTTCAGTGATCATAATTCTGACACACACTGATTCATGATCATAATTCTGACACACACTTTACCATCACTTCACCATAATTCTGACACTTTACCATCACTTCAGTGATCATAATTCTGACACACACTTTACCATCACTTCAGTGATCATAATTCTGACACACACTTTACCATCACTTCAGTGATCATAATTCTGACACACACTTTACCATCACTTCAGTGATCATAATTCTGACACACACTTTACCATCACTTCAGTGATCATAATTCTGACACACACTTTACCATCACTTCAGTGATCATAATTCTGACACACACTTTACCATCACTTCAGTGATCATAATTCTGACACACACTTTACCATCACTTCAGTGATCATAATTCTGACACACACTTTACCATCACTTCAGTGATCATAATTCTGACACACACTTTACCATCACTTCACTGATCATAATTCTGACACACACTTTACCATCACTTCACTGATCATAATTCTGACACACACTTTACCATCACTTCACTGATCATAATTCTGACACACACTTTACCATCACTTCACTGATCATAATTCTGACACACACTTTACCATCACTTCACTGATCATAATTCTGACACACACTTTACCATCACTTCACTGATCATAATTCTGACACACACTTTACCATCACTTCACTGATCATAATTCTGACACACACTTTACCATCACTTCACTGATCATAATTCTGACACACACTTTACCATCACTTCACTGATCATAATTCTGACACACACTTTACCATCACTTCACTGATCATAATTCTGACACACACTTTACCATCACTTCAGTGATCATAATTCTGACACACACTTTACCATCACTTCAGTGATCATAATTCTGACACACACTTTACCATCACTTCACTGATCATAATTCTGACACACACTTTACCATCACTTCAGTGATCATAATTCTGACACACACTTTACCATCACTTCACTGTGATCATAATTCTGACACACACTTTACCATCACTTCAGTGATCATAATTCTGACACACACTTTACCATCACTTCAGTGATCATAATTCTGACACACACTTTACCATCACTTCACTGATCATAATTCTGACACACACTTTACCATCACTTCAGTGACACACACACACTTTACCATCACTTCACTGATCGTAATACTGACACACACTTTACCATCACTTCTGTGATCATAATTCTGACACACACTTTACCATCACTTCACTGATCATAATTCTGACACACACTTTACCATCACTTCACTGATCATAATTCTGACACACACTTTACCATCACTTCAGTGATCATAATTCTGACACACACTTTACCATCACTTCAGTGATCATAATTCTGACACACACTTTACCATCACTTCAGTGATCATAATTCTGACACACACTTTACCATCACTTCAGTGATCATAATTCTGACACACACTTTACCATCACTTCAGTGATCATAATTCTGACACACACTTTACCATCACTTCAGTGATCATAATTCTGACACACACTTTACCATCACTTCAGTGATCATAATTCTGACACACACTTTACCATCACTTCAGTGATCATAATTCTGACACACACTTTACCATCACTTCAGTGATCATAATTCTGACACACACTTTACCATCACTTCAGTGATCATAATTCTGACACACACTTTACCATCACTTCACTGATCATAATTCTGACACACACTTTACCATCACTTCAGTGATCATAATTCTGACACACACTTTACCATCACTTCAGTGATCATAATTCTGACACACACTTTACCATCACTTCAGTGATCATAATTCTGACACACACTTTACCATCACTTCATGATCATAATTCTGACACACACTTTACCATCACTTCACTTATCATAATTCTGACACACACTTTACCATCACTTCACTGATCATAATTCTGACACACACCTTACCATCACTTCATCACTGTGATCATAATTCTGACACACACTTTACCATCACTTCACTGATCATAATTCTGACACACACTTTACCATCACTTCACTGATCATAATTCTGACACACACTTTACCATCACTTCACTGATCATAATTCTGACACACACTTTACCATCACTTCACTGATCATAATTCTGACACACACTTTACCATCACTTCAGTGATCATAATTCTGACACACACTTTACCATCACTTCAGTGATCATAATTCTGACACACACTTTACCATCACTTCAGTGATCATAATTCTGACACACACTTTACCATCACTTCACTGACACACACTTTACCATCACTTCAGTGATCATAATTCTGACACACACTTTACCATCACTTCACTGATCATAATTCTGACACACACTTTACCATCACTTCACTGATCATAATTCTGACACACACTTTACCATCACTTCAGTGATCATAATTCTGACACACACTTTACCATCACTTCACTGATCATAATTCTGACACACACTTTACCATCACTTCACTGATCATAATTCTGACACACACTTTACCATCACTTCAGTGATCATAATTCTGACACACACTTTACCATCACTTCAGTGATCATAATTCTGACACACACTTTACCATCACTTCAGTGATCATAATTCTGACACACACTTTACCATCACTTCAGTGATCATAATTCTGACACACACTTTACCATCACTTCACTGATCATAATTCTGACACACACTTTACCATCACTTCAGTGATCATAATTCTGACACACACTTTACCATCACTTCACTGATCATAATTCTGACACACACTTTACCATCACTTCACTGATCATAATTCTGACACACACTTTACCATCACTTCAGTGATCATAATTCTGACACACACTTTACCATCACTTCAGTGATCATAATTCTGACACACACTTTACCATCACTTCAGTGATCATAATTCTGACACACACTTTACCATCACTTCAGTGATCATAATTCTGACACACACTTTACCATCACTTCACTGATCATAATTCTGACACACACTTTACCATCACTTCACTGATCATAATTCTGACACACACTTTACCATCACTTCAGTGATCATAATTCTGACACACACTTTACCATCACTTCACTGATCATAATTCTGACACACATAATTCTGACACACACTTTACCATCACTTCACATGACTCACACTTTACCATCACTTCACTGATCATAATTCTGACACACACTTTACCATCACTTCAGTGATCATAATTCTGACACACACTTTACCATCACTTCACTGATCATAATTCTGACACACACTTTACCATCACTTCACTGATCATAATTCTGACACACACTTTACCATCACTTCAGTGATCATAATTCTGACACACACTTTACCATCACTTCACTGATCATAATTCTGACACACACTTTACCATCACTTCACTGACCATAATTCTGACACACACTTTACCATCACTTCACTGATCATAATTCTGACACACACTTTACCATCACTTCACTGATCATAATTCTGACACACACTTTACCATCACTTCATCACTGTTCATAATTCTGACACACACTTTACCATCACTTCAGTGATCATAATTCTGACACACACTTTACCATCACTTCTCTGATCATAATTCTGACACACACTTTACCATCACTTCACTGATCATAATTCTGACACACACTTTACCATCACTTCACTGATCATAATTCTGACACACACTTTACCATCACTTCACTGATCATAATTCTGACACACACTTTACCATCACTTCACATAATTCTGACACACACTCATCACTTCATTCTGACACACACTTTACCATCACTTCAGTGATCATAAAATCTGACACACACTTTACCATCACTTCAGTGATCATAATTCTGACACACACTTTACCATCACTTCAGTGATCATAATTCTGACACACACTTTACCATCACTTCAGTGATCATAATTCTGACACACACTTTACCATCACTTCACTGATCATAATTCTGACACACACTTTACCATCACTTCAGTGATCATAATTCTGACACACACTTTACCATCACTTCAGTGATCATAATTCTGACACACACTTTACCATCACTTCAGTGATCATAATTCTGACACACACTTTACCATCACTTCACTGATCATAATTCTGACACACACTTTACCATCACTTCACTGATCATAATTCTGACACACACTTTACCATCACTTCAGTGATCATAATTCTGACACACACTTTACCATCACTTCAGTGATCATAATTCTGACACACACTTTACCATCACTTCAGTGATCATAATTCTGACACACACTTTACCATCACTTCAGTGATCATAATTCTGACACACACTTTACCATCACTTCAGTGATCATAATTCTGACCCACACTTTACCATC
>NW_027197194.1:0-66681 GCF_038502225.1 Cherax quadricarinatus | reverse complement strand
CTTGATGTCTTGAGAGCCACTATCAATCCCAACAGTGAAACTTGGGTTGAAGTTATACCTGATGTGCAGTGTGCTCTAAATTCTGCTTACAATGTTTCCATAGGTGACACTCCACATTATGTATTGTGCAGTGTAGATAAACGTTTGCCTTATGAGTTGTTATATTCTAACTCGAAACCAAATTACAATCCTGACGATTTCATAGCAACTCGTACCAGCCTAGCTCAAAGCGTCTTTAGAAGAATCCGTGAAACACTTCATAAATCAACAACAGAACTTACAAGAGTCGCTAACACTTGAGCAAAGCCATCCAGAATCAAAGTAGGTTCGAGAGTTATGCTGACTAACTTTAACAAAACGTCTGCAATGCCAAAGCTTGATCAAAAGTTTGTTGGTCCTTATCGAGTAGTTGAACATATCACTGGCAATAAATATAAGGTTAGAGAAATTAGTACTGGTCAGTATAAAGAATCGCATTTAGATCATATGAAGTTAGTATGTGATGATAATGATGTTCCAACCCAGACTAATGTGACAGACTCTGACAATCCTCCTGATCCTGTACTCTCTACCTCTGATACTCAGTCAGACGATCAACCTGAATGTCGTTATTCCCAACATACACAACAGGTATTGAGAAATCCTCAAGTATCATTTGTAACTACCAATTCAGATTTGCCTCAAACACAGCATGAGTTAGCCAGTGCAACAGAGTTTGATCCTCCCAGAGATGACACCCATTCTGCATATGTCAATCTCACCCTAGCAGAGTTGGGGTTAAATGTAAATAACCTGTATAGATGAATAATTACAGTATCAACTTACAGTATTCAAGAATTTTTTTTTTTTTTTGTGTTCACATTCTCTCCTAATTCTGAGAGTTAACAGTCTAGATTTGAGTGCACCAAATCTGCCTTTCTGTTAAACACTTCTTTCTTAGTATATATTTCTTCCTCAGAATCTGTAGATCACATGAATACAGATCGATCGATCAAATTTTTTTTTATCACTTCTATTGTGTAATCCCAATGTTGAGTCTCATTCGATGAGTTGTGCTATATTATACCTTGTAATGCATTATAGTTTCATTACAGTAAGTTTCATTATGGTCAATTACGTAATTTCCATTTCAATATTCTCCTTATGTTATAATGTTCAATTGTTGTGTACTTTGACATTGTATAGAATCAGCCCAAGCTGTACACCTGCCGTCTCTAGTTTGTATTAGCTGTATGTCGGGATGACATATGTTAGCATCACCGAGCTCTCAGTAGTACCAATTACCAGGAGATGACTCACTACCAACCATCTGTGTGAATCACTGACTGTTATTCATGTTGCTGCTGACCATAGCATGTTCACACCCTCACGCAACACTTCCCATTTAATGAACACACATTTAGCCCTCCGTCTCAAATCCAACAACCCAACAACTGCACCAGTGTTTAACGGGAAGACAACATGGCAGAAAACCTGATCAACTAAATCTCCAAGGAAATGACAGGTCTGTAGGACTTTTTTCTTCAGTGCCAAACGAGGGAAAGAATTGAGCATTTAAACATGGCTGACCGGCATCCAAACAGCCGCTACTGCCAGACGTACAACTAGCGGAGTGAAATTCTCATCTTTACTGACGTTCATCTGTTGACAGTAGCATCATATCTGTACCACCATCATATCACCTGTACCAGTGCTAACGAGAGGGAAACACAGGAGACATCGTCAAATCAACAGTACAAAACTCCAAGGTTATAGGTCGGATATCCCTCAGTGCCAGTCGTGAGAAAGAAGTGAATAGTTAAACAGTCAAGGTTAATGTTATAGTAGCTGACCTATATTCAGCTGACCAGTGTACAGTGAGAGAATCATAGCAGAAAACGCCAAATATATCTATACACTCAAGGAAAGTCAGGTTGTAGGTGGCGTTACTCCCCTCAGTGTTTTAAAAATGGCTGAGTCAGCAAAACAGGTCAGGAGACAACACCACACAACCCCCGATAAATGGAACTGAGGGGGATTTGGAAGGATAAAACCAGGGAAAAGTGAGCAGTGAAGAGGGTTTTGAAGAGGAAATTTTACTAGTAATTCAGTGGTGATTGCTAAAGCAGATACTAAGTGTACTAGGGAAAGGAAAAGAGAAATAAATATTATTGTATATGAGTAAAAGAGCGAAGAGTGAAAATGGCAGGCATTAGGGGGGTACAGGCTGCCATAATTATATTTATATTTCTTCTTCAATTCCATGAAGAAAGTAATCAGTCATGGGGGCTGGAAAAGATGAATGGAGTAACAGCGCCCTGGACAGTAAAAGCCCAACAGTTGCCATCCTACCAGAAAAGTAAATGTCACTATCGCCGCAAGGTATGGCAACACCGCATACCTAAACAAAAACAGTGGCACACAGCTCTTATTGTAGCGCTCTTAAGTGGTGATATCCAAATTAATCCAGGACCTCAAACTATTGTGCAGAGGCAAAACAGACAGATAAATGACGGCAATAATGACGGTCTAGTAGCTAGGAATGATAACCTTAACTCCATATGTAATGCATACATAGGTCAATGTGAGACAATACAGCCATTATTATCTCAAACACTACTAAACAGGTGCATACACTGTACTAAAGTACGCATGAAAAACAGAAAAGGCACCTTATGTAAAATGTGTAAGGGGTGGGTGCATGATGGATGTATGTACAATTATAGCAACGGTGCCAGAATTCATTTTGTGTGTAACAAATGCACTTTGGCACAGTTACCCTTTAGCAGTGATGACATTGATTTACCTAATTTTAATACAAATGACCCATTGCCATATATTGATGATTATGATTGTTTTATGAAAACAGGCCTTCACTTTATTCATGTCAATGCAAGATCACTTCTTCCTAAATTGGCAGAGATTAGGATTCTAGCTAACAAAATTAGGGCGGCAGTTATAACCATCTCTGAATCTTGGTTGGATGATACGGTGACTGACGACGAGGTCAAAATAGATGGTTACAATATAAAACGCTTAGATAGGAACAGAAAGGGTGGTGGAGTATGTGCCTACATTAGAAATGACTTAGCTTACAACCCAAGACCTGATTTAAATAACAATAAACTGGAGATTCTATGGTTTGAAGTGCTGCTTCCTAAGACCAAACCCATCTTAGTAGGAACTAGTTACCGCCCTCCTACCCAGGACCAGTTCTTAGAAGACTTTTCCAGAGTCTTGTCCGGAGTTGAAAACAATTGCGAGACAATAATACTGGGCGACTTTAATATCTGTTTTCAGCAGCAAAATAACGGGCTATGCAAAAGGTATAAGCAAATTCTAGGATTAAATAGTTACACTCAACTAATTAATACTCCAACCCGGATCACACAGTTCTCAGCCACCCTAATTGACCACATACTTTGTAACCGCTCTGAGAACATTAGTCAGTCAGGCATCATTACCACAGGTCTTAGTGATCATTTCATCATTTACTGCACCAGGAAAATAACTAGGGATAGGATAGGCCTACACAGGACAATAAAAATGAGGTCAACTAGAAACTACAGTAAAGAAACACTGGTAAATAGGCTACACAATTGTGACTGGACAGAGATAACAAGTTGCACGGACGTAAACGATGCCTGGGAAAAATTCAAAACAATGTTCACTACCATCCTTGATAATATTGCACCAGTTAAAGAGGTTAGGATTAAACGAAGAACTGAACCCTGGATGAATACTGAGATATTAGATAATATGAAATTCAGAGACCAGCTGCTAAAAAGATTTAAAGCAAACAGACAGGATATTGCAGCACTAAATGAATTCCAAAGGGTGAGGAACAGAGTACAGAGACTTATAAAAGGAGCAAAGGCAAAGCACTACTGCTCAAAAATTGAAGAGTATAAGCATAACCCCAGAAAGCTCTGGCAACAACTAAAACAGTTGGGGTATAGCCATAAGCCAGTAGATAGGTCTAACATAGTACTCACTATCGATAATGAGGTATGCCACGAAACATCTAAGGTGGCAAATTGCTTTAATTCCTACTACACATCTGTTGCATCAACACTAGTAAGTAAACTACCAGCTGCATCAAATACCTTTAACACAGACTCTGATAAGTTTCAAACATACTATACCAACAAAGGGGTAACCCCAAACAGTTGTCAACTAGTAAGTGTATCTCATGACTTTATTCAAAAAGAACTAAGCAGGTTAAACCCAACTAAGAGCACAGGCCCTGATAACATCCCGTCTAAGTTCCTAAAAGATGGTGCTTCTGAACTGTCAATCCCTATTGCTCACATAATAAATCTATCAATCACCACTAATACAGTACCGGAGGGGTTCAAGGAGGCCAGAGTCACTCCTATATTCAAGAAAAATAGTAGGTCTGATGTAAGCAACTATAGGCCTGTTAGTATACTCAGTATAATATCTAAAATTCTAGAGAGGGCGGTGTATTCTCAAGTAGTTAAGTACCTTAATGACAACAACATTCTCCATAGCTATCAATCGGGCTTTAGAAGATCCTACTCAACCGACACCTCCCTTATTAATCTGATGGATTACCTGAGAACTGAAATGTCAAAGGGGAACCTCATAGGCATGGTAACCTTAGACCTGCAAAAGGCCTTCGATACTGTCAACCACAATATATTATGTAATAAACTTCAAGCTATTGGTATAGGTTCTGTAGACTGGTTTAAGTCCTACCTTAGCAACAGGAGACAAATAGTCAAAATCAACAAAACAGAATCAGAACCCCTGCCGATAACATGTGGAGTTCCCCAAGGTAGTATTCTGGGTCCCTTATTATTCTTATGTTATGTCAATGATATGCCTATCAGTGTCAAGTGCAAACTCCTACTGTATGCAGATGACAGTGCTCTGTTAGTGTCAGGTAAAGACCCACAAGATATTGCTAATGTTTTAACACTGGAACTGGAGTCCTGCAGCAAATGGTTAGTAGACAACAAACTATCATTACACCTAGGGAAAACTGAAGCCATTCTCTTTGGCACGAAACATAAACTGAGAAGGGTAAATAATTTTAATGTTCAATGTAATGGGGAGCCCATCACTTTGGTTTCATCAGTAAATATTTGGGAATCCCCTTTGACCCATGCATGTCAGGAGAATTGATAGGGAACAGTGTAGTAAAGAAAGCGAATGCCAAACTGAAGTTCCTGTATAGACAAGCACAGTGTCTACCTACTGAGGCTCGCAGGACCCTATGTCTAGCCCTTATACAATGCCATATGGATTACGCTTGCTCTTCTTGGTACTCTGCCTTGACAAAAAAACTGAAAGATAGACTGCAAATCACCCAGAACAAAATCGTAAGATTCATCCTGGGGCTGGGACCAAGAGAACATGTAGGCCAGGATGAATTACAGCAGTTGGATATGCTGAATGTTGAAGACAGAGTAAAACAACTGAAGCTAAATCATGTTTATAAAATTGCTCACAAACAATGTCCAGAATATCTTGCTGTCAATTTTGTCAAGGTTGGGAACCAAAGCAATCATAGTACTAGGGGGAGAGAGCACAACTTTGTAGTACCCACAGTCAGTGGCCAGGCTTCAAACACCTTTTATTGTACAGCAATAAAGGAATGGAACAGACTACCCGCACATGTCAAAGCCAGTCATAGCGTGAACCAGTTCAAGAAGAGTGCCAAAAGGTGTCTGATGAATGTAGCTACAGAAAGGGAGGGGAATGATTTTCTATTTTTTAGCTAACATACGTGTAAATTTTACCTTATTCCTTGTAATGACCCTCGTATTGTAGATAGTCTTAATGACCTTGGTGTAGCAGATAGTCTTTTTAGTATGATAATAAGATGTTATCTTCATTGTAGAATAATAAGAAAATATTATAACCTTTATACTATAATAATAAGGTAAAAGGACCCCAATGGAAATAAGTCACTCTGTCTGACTTTTTTGGGTTATCCTAGGTTCTCTACACATATGCTGCTATGTATGATAATTCTATGTAACTGTATTTGTGTATACCTGAATAAACTTACTTACTTACTATTCTAGGCACTGGTGGGTCAGTCTGAGATAGGGAGCAGAGAGAGGCAGGTCGGCTGATGGTGTTTCCCATACCTTCCGTTATAATTATACGTACTAACAAACTAACCAGCCTATGTTATAATTATACAAACTAACCAGCCTATGTTATAATTATACGTACTAACAAACTAACCAGCCTATGTGAGTATTTTTACCCCATCCACGTAATCGAACCCACATGACATCACCACTCACTGCTCCCCTCACAACTCTCACCACCCACTGCTGCCCTCACAACCCTTACCACCCACTGCTGCCCTCACAACCCTAATCACCCACTGCTGCCATCACAACCCTCACCACCCACTGCTGCCCTCACAACTCTCACCACCCACTGCTGCCCTCACATCCCTCAGCACCCACTGCTGCCCTCACAACCCACTGCTGCCCTCACTACCCACTGCTGCCTTCACAACTCTCACCACCCACTGCTGCCCTCACAACTCTCGCCACCCACTGCTGCAATCACAACTCTTTACCACCCACTGCTGCCCTCACAACTCTCAGCAAATGTCAACAGACATGGCCACCACCCCCACGAAAAGAGGATAATTCCTTCCTTGGATTCAACAAACTGGAGATGCATGACCTGGTGATGGCTAAATTCATCCTGATACAGGAACAAGAAATCACCATATTAAGTGAAGGAATGCAGGAATTAAGAACATGAAATGACACGCTCACCCAAGAAGGATAGCAACTAAAAACTACCAATGCTCAGTTCATTGACAGAATCACAGCTCTAGAAGGCAAGATACACACAATAGACCAACAAAGTAACAACCACACTGAAACTGAGGATACCATCAAATTCCCTAGAGAGCAAGTCACTAATCTTAATAAGAACCTCATAGAAGAAAGATCACGCATGGGTCTCCAACTCGCCAATAACATGAGCAACTTCCAAGACCATAATGACCAACAACATCTATCTGACACACTTGTCGTTAATAGCCAATATCTCCCAACTGTAGTCACCCTAGAGGCATGCATGGAGACCACCCTACAACTTATCAAGGACCACCTTCACCTAAACATACCTAGTGATGAGATAAAAAGAGTGCAAACTGATTGGCTATCGAGCAGGAAAAAAATACAGTGCCATTAAAATTCAAGACTAACTTACAAAGAAATAACTTGTTAAAAAATTTATATGTAAGAAATCTAAGGTATACTTAACAAGTACCTTACCAAAACATGACAAAACCTACTCTATCAACTAAAAACACAACGCACTAACCAAAAAATCCATCAGTGCTTTCTGAGGGAAGGTAAAATCACAGTTAGAAAAGGACCCACTGCAGAGGTACTTTATCTCTATGGAATATTAGCTAAAAAAAAATCCTAATTGATGCTGGTTTAACTGAGTCAGTAAGATGCAGTGTATATCCAAAATCCATGAGTAGTGTTATGAACCAATCTGTTATATACTATCATAAAATTTGTTTCGTAAATCCTAATACAGTGAAACCTCTCGTCACAAATGCTTTCAGAGGGAAGTGTCCTTGGCCCTCTTCTTTTTTTCATTTACATAAACGATCTACCAAATGCATCGCAACTACTCAAACCCACACTATTTGCAGATGCCACTACATACGTCTTCTCTCACACAAACCCAGTCATACTAGCCAATACTGTAAATACCGAATTACAGAAAATATATACCTGGATGATGATTAACAAACTTACTCTCAATATTGACAAAACCTACTATATTCAGTTTGGGAACAGAACTATTGATGTTCCTCTTAACGTAATGATAAAAGGATCACCTACCACAAAGCTCACAGAGGGAAAATTCTTAGAAATCCACCTTGATAATAGACTCAAATTTCAAATACATGTACAACAAATTTCCAAGAAAATCTCCAAAACCGTGGGCATACTATCGAAGATACGGTACTATGTTCCACAGTCAGCCCTCCTGGTTCTATATCACCCACTCATTTACCCCTATCTCACCTATGGAATTTGTGAATGGGGCTCAACAACAATAAATCATCTCAGACCATTAATTACCCAACAAAAGGCTGCAGTCAGAATAACAAATTTCCACTCCAGGCAGCATACTCCACCAATATTCAAAACTCTAAACTTACTCACCATACAAAACATCCATACTTATTACTGTGCCTACTACATACACAGAACACTACTTTAAACCCTCCCCTCAAACTTCTCCTTACCGACCTCAACAGAACACATGACCATAACACAAGACACAGATCACTCTTTGATGTTCCCCGTGTCTATCTCACACAATGTAAAAACTCAATTCACATAAAAGGCCCAAAAATCTGGAATTCATTACCTGTGAATATAAAAGAAACACTGTCTGCTTGTCAATTCAAGACTCTTCTTAAAAACCACTTACTCAACCACAACTAAATAAATACTGAATAACTGAATCTCATAAATGTATAACCTGTGGCCCTATCAAACTGTTTTTTTAACTACATTACCTAGTAGAATACTCCATTCTCTTGAATGCAGAGAAACTCACCTAATGACCAAATGCCTTGTTTCTGCACTACAAATCATTGACTTTACTCAATCTGATTCGATTATATTATATATTGTTATGCTACAAATTTGTATAACTTTAATGCTTCTTATTTGAAATACTTATTTGTACTTCATGTTGTAATTTGTTTACTGTAATTTTTAGCACCGAATATATCATTGCTTAGTTAATCTTAAATTAATTTTCAGCCTGCCCATAATGCTCTGTATACAAGGGGCTTTTGGCACCCACACCCAATCACTATATTTCTTTGTACAACTATGTATCGTGCCCAAATAAAAAATAAATAAATTATTATTAACGATATAGCTTCAGTTTCCTAAATAAAAATTAATAATTATAATAATAATTATTATAATAATGATAGATCTTCAGTTCCCTAAATTAAATTAATAATAATAATAATAATAATAATAATAATAATAAATATGTATGTAATAATAATTCAGAATCCTGCCACTAGATGGCACTACTGATGGCAAATCATTGTACACGTTTACATCACTATGGGAGCAGTTCTCTCTTGCTTGTCTGCATTTTTTTACAGTCATTTGGTCAAATTTCTTTTTTCTAACCATGGGTCCTAAGAAAATAAGTGCAAAGAACAGTGCTGAGAAGAAATGAGGATGATTTCCATGGACTTAACCAGGCAATACATCATACGTTGCACCTTCAACATTTCCCACTCTCAACATCTTCATTCCCTAAAGACAACCCTCTCCTGTATTATTCTCACTAAAACCTGCTTAAGCAGGACACAACAGATATCTATTCACTACCAGGATACACAAATCCACAACTGCAGACTACACCAAGTTAAGGGTGGTATTGCCATCCATTACTCTGATGAACTATCATGTAACACCATTTGCTGTAGTGTGAATATGGAGAACATATTTTTGCGAATTTTACTGTAAAAAACCTTAAGACTCCTATAACAATTGGTGCCATATACTGGATGCCTCATAAAAAAAACATCCCAAATTTTAATGATAAATTAAAAACACTATAACAAACAACCAAATGAATGAACACAACCTTCTCCAGGATGATTTGAATAGATTGATGCAATGGTCGGAGAAGTGGCAGATGCAGTTTAATATTGACACATGCAAACTTCTAAATGTTGGACAGGTAAATAACCATGCCACATATAAACTAAATAATGTAGATCTTAATACTACTGATTGTGAAAAGGATTTAGGAATTCTGGTTAGCAGTAATCTAAAACCAAGACAACAGTGCATTAGTGTTTGCAATAAAGCTAACAGAATTCTTGGCTTCATATCTAGAAGTATAAATAATAGAAGTCCTCAGGTCGTTCTTCAACTCTATATATCCTTGGTTAGGCCTCATTTAGATTATGCTGCACAGTTCCGGTCACCTTATTACAGAATGGATATAGATGCTCTGAAAAACGTACAGAGGAGGATGACAAAGATGATCCCATGTATCAGAAATCTTCCCTATGAGGATAGACTGAGGGCCCTGAATCTGCACTCTCTCGAAAGGCATAGAGTTAGGGGGGATATGATCAAGGTGTATAAATGGAAAACAGGAATAAATAAAGGATATGTAAATAGCATGCTGAAAATTTCCAGCTAAGACAGGACTAGCAACAATGGTTTCAAGTTGGAAAAATTCAGATTCAGGAAGGATATAGGAAAGCACTGGTTTGGTAATAGAGTTGTGGATGAGTGGAACAAACTCTCGAGTACAGTTATTGAGGCTAAAACGCTGTGTAGTTTTAAAAATAGGTTAGATAAATGCATGAGTGGGAGTGGGCAGGTGTGAGTTGGACCTGACTAGCTTGTGCTTCTGGGTCTGGTGCCATGCTCCTTCCTTGTGTGGAGATGACCAGACTGGGTGGGTCATTGGGCTAATCGGGGGGGGGGGACATGGACTTGCTCCGCATGGGTCAGTAGGCCTGTTGCAGTGTTTCTTCTTTCTTATGTTCTTATGTTCTCCTAGCTGGAGACTTCAACATTAACTTTGGCCTAACAGACAACCAGCCAGTAATTTCATCAACAATATGAACAACACACTACTCATATCAGCTATAACAAAAACAACCAGGATAAGTGAGACAAGTGCAACCATAATTGACCGTATATGGACAAATATACTAGCTCCCCTTAAAACAAGGATAATCACAGACAGTGCTATAACCACTACCCCACCTTCCTCCTAATAAACATCTGTAAACAACCAATGGAATAGAGGAAGTTCTCCATTAGATGCCATGAGGAGGCATCAATAAGTAACTTCACAACAGAGCTAAGTACAAATGACTAGCCTACAGAATTTTCCACTGCCAATAGTATCGATGATTGGATAGACATATTTCTTAACAAATTACTTAAGATTATATAACAAATATTGTCCCATCAAAATGAAACAAATTACGAATAAACGACTAGGTTGCCCATGGCTTACTAAGAGCATACCAAGGTCCACTGATAAGAAACATCAGTATGAAAAGCAATATAGGCAGGGTTTAATAAATAAAGATATTATTAAACATTATGCATCAGTCCTCACCAAACTAATAAAGGCAAAGCAACTATACTAATTTAATAGAATCACCGAAACAAGAGGAGATATAATAAAGACCTGGAAGACACACTCTTAGACTCTGGGCTCCCACAAACAATAAAAAACTAGGGATATTGTCCTAACTAAACCGAATGAACCACAACAACAGCCTATTGATAAAGTTAACAAGATAAATGAATTTTTCTTAACCATATCTGGAGTATACCTGGAGAGGGTTCCAGGGTTCAATGCCCCCATGGACCGGTCTGTGACCAGGCCTCATAATGGGTCAGGGCCTGATCAACCAGGCTGTTACTGTTAGCTGCATATAAACCAACGTATGAACCACAGCCCGGCTGTTCAGGTACTGACTTTAGGTGCTGTCCAAAGCCTTCTTGAAGACAGCCAGGGGTCTATTGGTAATTCCCCTTCTGTATGCTGGAGCATATGAACAGTCTTGGGCCCCTCATAATTGTGTTGTCTCTTATCTAGTGGCACCCCTGCTTTTCTTTGGGGGAATGTTGCATCGTCCGACGAATCTTTTGCTTTCACGGGGAGTGATTTTCATGTGCAAATTTGGTACTAATCCCTCTAGGATTTTCCAAGTGTGTATAATCATGTATCTCTCCTGCCTACATTCTAGGGAGTACAGGTTGAGGAACTTCAAATGTTCCCAGTAACTGAGGTGTTTTATCGCAGTTGTGTGTGCTTTGAAGGTTCTCTCTACATTTTCTAGGTCACCAATTTCAACTGCCCTGAAAGGTGTCGCTAGTGTGCAGCAATATTCCAGCCTAGATAGAACAAGCGACATGAAGAGAGTCATCATGGGCTTAGAATCCCTAGTTTCGAAGGTTCTCATTATCCTGTCATTTTTCTAACAGATGCGACTGATGCAATGTTGTCATTTTTGAAAGTGAGATCTTCTGACATTATCACTACCAGGTCATTTACATTTGTTTTTCGCTCTATTGTGTGGTTGTAATTTGTTTTATAATCCAATATAGTTTTAATTTCCTCACGTTTTCCACATTGGAGTACAGCCTCTCCTCACATAACAACAGAGTTCCGTTCCTAAGACCACATCGATAAACGAATACGTTGTATACTATAATGGTAGTGAATCTGTATTAACCATCTTTGATATTGTTTTAATGTCACCTTTGTACCATCAAATGTTTATACAGAATTGTACTGTATAAAGAAATAAACAGAATGGAGGAAATCAGCTCTAATATACAATATTTAGGTATGAATATTGGTCAGAGAGCCTATCGTAAACGAGTGCGTTGAAAAGTGAGGAGAGGCTGTAATTGAAATTTCTCTTCACTTAACTTCATATTGTTCTCTGGAGTCTTGCACTGTCTTCAATGGAGGACACTGTTATGCAAAATCGGGTGTCATCTGCAAAGGAAGACATGGTGCTGTGGCTTACATCACTGTTATGTCAGATATAAGGATGAGGAACAGAATGAGAGGGAGTACTGTGCCTTGTGGAACAGAGCTTTTCACAGGGGGATTACTAATAGATCCATGGCTTTCTTCAAGAAGGCACTGGATAGGCACCTAAAGTCAGTACCCGACTAACTGGGCTAAGGTTCATACATCAGGTTGCGTGTGGTCAGCAATAACAGCTTGTTTGATCAGACCCTGATCCACCACAAGGCCTGGTCTCAGACTGGGTCACAAGAGGCGTTGACCCTCAGAACCTTCTCCTGTAAACAGTAGCTGTCTCAGACTGCACTCTGCTTACTACTATTCTTTGTGTTCTACTTGATAGGAAATTATAGATCCATCTAAGAACCTTTCCTGTTATTCCTTTATCATGCATTTTGTGTGCTATTACACTATGGTCACACTTGCCAAAGGCTTTTGCAAAATTTGTGTATAATACATCTGCATTTTCATAGTTTTCTGGGGCATCCAGGACCTTGTCATAGTGGTCCTGTAGTTAGGACAGGCAGGAGCATCCTGCTCTAAACCCATGTTGACCTGAGTTGTGTAACTGATGGGTATCTAGATAAGTGGTGTTCTTGCTTTATGGTACCCCTTCAAAGATTTTTATGACATGGGATGTTGGTGCTATCGATCACTAGTTCCTTGCTGTTGCTTTACTGACCCCTTTGTGGAGTGGGGCTATGTCTGTTGTTTTAGCAGCTGTGGGATAACCCCTGTGTCCATGCTCCCTCTCCATAGGATATTTAACGCACATGATAGGGGTTTCTTGCAGTTCTTGATGAATGAAGAGTTTCATGAGTCTGGTCCAGGGGCAGAGTGCATGGGTATGTCTAAAGCCTTTTCTAAGTCATTTGGTGTTAGGATAATATCAGATAGGTTTGCATCTGCCAAATTCTGAATCTCACTCATAAAAAATTCATTTAGGTCTTCGGCCCTTAGTCTGGTTAGCGGCAAGCTAAAACTAAGTCATAATGGGACTTGAATAGCTCACTCATTTCCTTGCTGTCATCTGCGTAGGTCCCATCTCGTCTAAGTAGGGGCCCAATACTAGATGTTGTTCTCGACTTAGATTCAGATTTGGCATAAGAAAAGAAATCTTTTGGGTTTCTCTCAATTTCATTGACAGCTTTGAGTTCTTCCCGCATTTCTTGACTTCTGTAAGATTCTTTTAGCTTAAGTTTGATGTTTGCTATTTCTCTGGCCAGTGCCTCCTATCATATTACAGATATATTAGCCTCTTTTTGCCACTCTCTTATTCTTCGTCTTCGCCTGTATAGGGAGTACCTCTCTCTAGTTTACATCTTCTCTTAAGTGCACCTTGGCCTGGTGGTAAAAGCTCTCACTTCACATGGTAAGGCTTCTGGTTCAGTTCCCGGCAAAGGGGGCGAAAGGGGTGGAAACATCAGACATGTTTCCTTACATCTTTTGTTTATGTTCACCCATCAGTAAAATGGGAACATGGGTGTTAGTTGACTGGTGTAGGTCGCATCCTGGGACAAAACTGACCTAATTTGCCTGAAATGCTCTGCATAACAAGGGACTTTCTGTAGTGTGTCATTGATGTCAGCTAGGTCTGTATACCTTGTACATGTACTTGTAGTAAATAAAGACATTATTATTATTATTATTATTATTATTATTATTAATTATTATTATTATTATTTATTATTATTATTATCACACTGGCCGATTCCCACCAAGGCAGGGTGGCCCGAAAAAGAAAAACTTTCACCATCATTCACTCCATCACTGTCTTGCCAGAAGGGTGCTTTACACTACAGTTTTTAAACTGCAACATTAACACCCCTCCTTCAGAGTGCAGGCACTGTACTTCCCATCTCCAGGACTCAAGTCCGGCCTGCCGGTTTCCCTGAATCCCTTCATAAATGTTACTTTGCTCACACTCCAACAGCACGTCAAGTATTAAAAACCATTTGTCTCCATTCACTTTGAGCATACCTTGAGTGCCACAGAGTTAATTTGTTTTAGACATAGGTTTGGATCCATGTTGCTTAGGCTATCTTCTCAGTTTATATCATTTAGGACCTTGTTGACTTGGTTCCTCTATGTTTTTTTTATTGAAATTGAATTTGATGAAGGACCCCTCATGACCGATCACATTTTCTTGGTCTGGGGCCAAGTGCACACTTCTCTGAACCTTTATTATGCCGTGATCTGAGTATATTGTTTTTGATATGGTAATATTTTGTATCAGATCACCATTGTTCGTGAGGATGAAGTCCAGTGTATTCTCCAAACACCTGTCTTTTAAAACCGATGTGATATTTTTCCACAGTTAGTTCTCATTTGGACATACCCAAAAACACTTCCCTGGTTTAATATCTCTTGCTGATGATTTCTGAATGTCTGCACAAGACACATGGGACCTCTTTCTCATCTACATCAATGAACTCCCCAATGCATCTCAACTCCTTAAACCAGTTCTATTCGTAGACGATACTACTTATGTCTATTACCACTCAAACCCAGCTATACCTAGAGACACTGTAAACAACGAGCTGCTAGAAATATATACTTGGATGATGACAAACAAACTCACTCTTAACATAGACAAAACATACTTCATGCTGTTTAGAAACAGAGCCTTAAATATCCAACTTAATGTATCGATAAATGTTTTCCTCATTACAAGACACACTGAGGGTAAATTTCAAGGTCTTCACCTTGACTATAATTTTAAATTTCATTCCAACATCCAGCATATATCCATGAAAATTCCCAAATCAGTAGGCATCCTGTCTACCCACCCTGACTTCTACTTGCCAATTCCTCACAGTATTTTATGTCGTTATCATGTCTCCCTTAGCCCTTCTGTCCTCCAGTGTTGTCAGGCCGATTTCCCTTAACCTTTCATCTTAGGACATTCCCCTTAGCTCTGAAACTAGCCTTGTTGCAAAACTTTGCACTTTCTCTAATTTCTTGATGTGCTTGACCGGGTGTGGGTTCTAAACTGGTGCTCCATACTCCAGCATGGGCTTGACGTTTACCACGGTGTACAGTCTTGAACAATTCCTTACTGAGGTATTGTAATGCTATTCTCTGGTTTGCCAGGGGCCCATATGCTATAGCAGTTATCTGGTTGATGTGTGCCTCAGATGTGCTCGGTATTATACACACCCCAAGATCCTTTTCCTTAAGTGAGGTTTGCAGTCTTCGTGTGTGCGCATGTGTGTGTGTGTGTATATGTGTGTGTGTGTGCATGTGCATGTGTGTGTGCATGTGCATGTGTGTGTGCATGTGCATGTGTGTGTGCATGTGCATGTGTGTGTGCATGTGCATGTGTGTGTGCATGTGTGTGTGTGTGTGTGTGTGTGTGTGTGTACTCACCTAATTGTACTCACCTAATTGTGGTTGCAGGGGTCGGCACTCAGCTCTTTGCCCCACCTCTTCACTGATCGCTACTAGGTCATCTCCCTCTCAGCTTCCCGAGCTTTGTCATACCTCTTCTTAAAACTGTGTATGGTTCCTGTCTCCACTACTTCACTTGCTAGGCTATTCCACTTCCTGATGACTCTATGACTGAAGAAATACTTCCTAACGTCCCTGTGACTCGTCTGAGTCTTCAGCTTCCAGTTGTGACCCCTTGTTTCTGTGTCCCCTCTCTGGAACATCCTATCTCTGTCAACCTTGTCTACTCCCTGCAGCATCTTCTATGTCGTTATCATGTCTCCCCTGACCTTTCTGTGTGTGTATGTGTGTGTGTTTCAGCTTGTAATATCTCTTAATCCAACATTTACCCATAACAAAACAAATCTAATACATACCTCAGGTTCATTGTTACTCTCTTCAGTTTTCCATTTAACATGTCTCCTATTTTCATCAAGAGCGAAGAAACCATTGATGTGAACAGGAAGATTGGTACTGTTGGAAGATTCTAGAGGTAATGGTAGAAAGCAGAAAATATGACCACTAGACCATGAGGAGCCATGTTTTACACTGGGTGCAGCTACACCAACTAGTGGCATGTGTCCACTACTGTCCTTTCCTTTCCACACTACTGAAGAGGCTTCACTTGAACCTGGCAGGTAATGAAGGATATGCATAATCTGCTCCTCTGTGCTGTTTCCTTTCACACTCTGGATTGTAGCCTCATAATAGCAAGTAGTTGTTTGAGATGGGATACCATTGCATTTTAAGAGCTTTTGTTTAAAGTCTCTTCTTTTTTGCTGAACTTCAGTCATGCACGGACTAATTAGTTCTACTTCATGAATAATTTCTATATTATTATGATTTTCATTAATTCTTTTCAGACATATTTTTTCAAGAGAATTTAAAAATGTTAAACACACAGGAGCTTCCACACCAAATGACTGAAACAGCCTTGTAACATGTGAATGTGAGTAAACAGTATCTGATATCTTTGATGGGCTCTCCCTCAGTGGAAACCAGAAGAGGGTAGCAGCAAAGTGGCCATCATTTATATTCTGTGTGCTCATGTAATTACTCCAGAAGAGTAGACAGTCCTCAAGAGGGCAGATGTTTGTTAATTTCTTCAGAGAAACAATGCGACACATTTTATTTTCTGGTTCACTTGGATCCATAAAGAGCACCTTATCACCACTGATGATTGTTACAGCATCTGTAGAAGAATAAAAGACAATAATTACATAATACTTGACCAACAAAATGTGATCAGTTATGAGGGTACCTTCACAAAATTTGACTTCCATAACAAAAACATACAATGGGAACAAGTCAATAAATGTCATAAATGAAACAAGCTGGGAAGATATCCTAGAAAAACACAGATCCGAACCTTTGTCTATAAAAAATTAACTCCTTGGCACTTGAGGTCTACTCAAGGCACATATACTAAAGTCCCAGTACAACTCTGTTTTTAGCGACCCATTAACCAGACTAAGGGTCGCCAATCTAAATTAATTTTTTATGACTGAGACCCAAAATTTGATCATTTCATAAATTTCCAATACTATCCCAACACCACAAGACTTCAAAAAGGCAATTAATGTTATACCTATGCACTCTGCACAAGGCCCGGACTCATGGAACTCCTTGTTCATCAAGAACTGCAAGAAGCCCCTGTCACGTTCCTTCAGCAATCTATGGAGAGGCAGCATGGACACAGGGATCATCCCACACTCACTAAAAACAACAGGAATAGCCCCACTCTACAAAGGTGGCAGTAAAGCAAGGATTCTAAGAAGCAAGATCACCAACCACCTAGATACACATCAATTACATAACCCAGGGCAACAGGAGTTTAGAGCAGGTCGCTCCTGCCTGTCCCAGCTACTGGACTACTAAGAGAAGGTCCTGGATGCTTTAGAGGAACAACAAAATGCAGATGTAGTTTACACAGACTTTGCAAAGCCTTTGACAAGTGCAACCACAAAATGTGTTGATAAAGGAATAACAGGAAAAGTTGGTAGACGGATCTATAACATCCTAAAAAACAGAGTAAAATCTGAGGCAGCTTCAGTGAAAAGCTCTGTTTCCACAAGGCTAAGTACTTGTTCCCACCCCATTCCACATAGTAGCAGCATATGTTTCATAGTATTCTTTATTACTGCTATAGTAGCAGCATATGTTTCATAGCATTCTTTATTACTGCTATAGTAGCAGCATATGTTTCATAGCATTCTTTATTACTGCTATAGTAGCAGCATATGTTTCATAGCATTCTTTATTACTGCTATAGTAGCAGCATATTTTCATAGCATTCTTTATTACTGCTATAGTAGCAGCATATGTTTCATAGTATTCTTTATTACTGCTACAGTAGCAGCATATGTTTCATAGTATTCTTTATTACTGCTATAGTAGCAGCATATTCAAATTCAAATTTTTATTTCTTTGCAAGTTTACAATGTGATTGACATGATGTAGGGAGTCCTATTTACAGATAGTTTACAGTGTGTAATTATAATAATAATTTGCAGACTAAATTTAATGGCTTACAGACTACTTAATACTAGACAAATAGATCATAGATTGTAAAGTTATACATCTGATTTTATATATATAGTAAACAGTAAATTGACTTAAATTACAATATGGGAATATTACAATGGGACAAGTTGAAAGTAGTATACAGGTTGTATATATCAACAGTAAAATTACTTAAATTACAATATGGGAATATTACAATGTTGAAAGTAGTTTACAAATTGAGATTGTTACAATTGAGTATAAGTCAGAAAAATTTTGTACAGGTATTGATTTTTTACAATGTGGTATTACCTGGAGTTTACCTGGAGAGGGTTTTGAGGGTCAATACCCCCGTGTCATGGTCTGAGACCAGGCCTCATGGTGGATCAGGGTCTGATCAACCAGGCTGTTACTGCTGGTCACATGCAAACTGACGTATGAACCACAGCCCGGTTGGTCAGGTACTGACTTTAGGTGCCTGTCCAGTGCCTTCTTGAATTATTATTATTATAATCAAAAAGAAGCGCTAAGCCACAAGGACTATACAGCGCTGCAGGGCAGGAAGGAAGCGAGGGCATCAGGTGGCAAAAGGGAGATGGATGAGCAACAGGTTACGGATAACAGCGGGGCAGTGGATGGTGAAAGGGTAAAGGGCAGCAAGAGACTGAACCAGAAAGGGCTGAGGGGAGTGTGAAAAGTATCATCAGAGTTTGTGGAGTAAATCAGTCGTTGTCAAGAAGTCAATGAGAGAGTCAGGATTAAAGGAGGGTCCATCAGCAAGAAGGGAAGGTAAAGAGAGAGTAGGAGAACGAAGACGACGTTGGAGGTAAATTCTGCGTGCTCGTTGATAGAGAGGGCAGTCTAACAGAATGTGGCTAATCGATACTGGAACTTGACACTGCTCACAGAGAGGAACAGGGTGCCTCTCCATGAGATACCCATGAGTAAGACGAGTGTGGCCAATGCGAAGGCTGGAGAGAGTGGTCTCCCAACCTCGGCACTGATGACAAGAAGACGGCCAGTAACCTATGCTCGGTTTAATAGAATGAAGTTTGTTACCGAGCAGAGTTGACCAACGTTGTTGCCAACGGGTGCGAAGGTGGGTAGCTATTGCAGCAAAATAGTCTAGAAATGGAACACCTCGATAGGAAATTGGTAGGTCATATACTGCTGACCGCGCAGCAGTGTCTGCCTGTTCATTGCCCTGTACGTCGACATGACCAGGGACCCAACAAAAAACAATATCTTTATGTTTGGTAGAGATACGGCGTAGCCAAAGTTGGATACGGAGAACTAGGGGATGAGATGTATCAAATTTTCGTATAGCCTGTAGAGCACTAAGGGAGTCTGAGACTACTACAAATGATGACACAGGCATAGATGCGATACGAATAAGTGCTGCAAGAATGGCATACAGTTCAGCAGTAAAAATGCTAGCTGAAGATAGTAAATGCCCTCGTACGACGCTGTCCGGAAACACTGCTGCGAATCCGACGCCGTCTGAAGACTTAGAGCCATCTGTGTACACAGCGGTGGCATGAGAATGAGAGTGGAAGTGATCAAGAAAAAGAGAGCGGGAAGCCACCGTAGGCAGTTGAGCTTTCGAGCAAGGGAGTGAGAAAGAACAGACCCGAACAGCTGGAACTTCCCAGGGGGGTAGGGAAAAGTGAGATGCTACATGAACATATAAAGGTGGTAACTGAAGGGAAGACAAGAGTGAAAGTAGGCGAAGAGAAAAGGGACGGAGCAAACAGGGGCGGCGAACGAATAAAGAATGTCTACTAATATCGGTGACCATTCTATAAATGGAAGGATTGTGTAGATCGTGAGAGCGTACATAGTAACGAAGGCAATGGGCATCACGGCGATCAGACAAGGATGGAACATTTGCTTCTGTATAGAGGCTCTCAACAGGGGAAGAGCGAAAAGCACCAAGGCACAAACGTAAGCCTTGGTGATGGATAGAGTTAAGGCTAGAGAGAGTAGCAGGAGAGGCCGCGGAATAAATCTGGTCACCATAATCGAGTTTCGATAAAACGAGGGCTGAATGTAGGCGAAGCAGAGTTCGACGATCAGCTCCCCAGGAAAGATGAGCAAGGGTTTTAAGAAGGTTTAGCCGGCTGTGACAAGTTGCCTTCAGAGAGGTAATGTGAGGTTTCCAGGTTAACCGACGGTCAAAGAGAAGGCCTAGAAACCTGACTGTATCACGTTCGGGGATACGGGAGCCATAGAGATACAAAGGATGATCGGAGATAACAGAGCGTCTAGTGAAAGTAATTTGGTGAGTTTTGGTACTTGAAAATTTAAACCCATGTGTGGTGGCCCAAGTGGAAACACGGTCGACCGCATGCTGGAGAGAAACTGCAATAAGGTGACAGTCAGCGCCTGCACAAGCAATAGCGAAGTCATCAACATAGAGTGATGACCAAATATTGGGTGGAAGAACAGAGGCCAAATCATTTATAGCAAGGAGAAAAAGTGTTGTGCTTAGAACACATCCCTGAGGGACACCTTCAGCTTGGACGAAGTCCGGGGAAAGAACATTATTGACTCGAACACGGAAATGTCTGTCAGTTAAAAAGTTCTTAAGGAAGGATGGTAGATTGCCTCGGAGGCCTAAGGAATGGGCCTGGGCCAAAATATTATACCTCCAAGTTGTGTCATATGCCTTCTCAAGGTCAAAAAATATGGCAATAACTGAGTGATTATTCGCAAAGGCATTACGAACATACGTATCCAAGCGTAGTAAGGGGTCTATGGTAGAACGACCCTTACGAAAGCCATATTGACTAGCGGAGAGACTGTTGTGAGTCTCTAAATACCACATTAAACGTCGATTTACGAGGCGTTCCATCACTTTGCAAACTGCACTTGTAAGAGCGATGGGGCGATAGTGGGAGGCATCATGTCCTGTAGTACCCGGTTTGCGGAAAGGGAGAACAATGGCAGATTTCCACAGCTGGGGAAGAACTCCTTGTGCCCAAATAAGATTGAAGAGGTGTAAGAGGACTACAAGGGCTGACCGATGTAAATGTTGTAACATACGAATATGAATGTCATCAGGCCCAGCTGCCGATGATCGGCAAGCTGAGAGCGTTGCCTCCAGTTCTTGAAGTGTAAAAGGCACATTATACTGTTCTTCTCCGAGAGAAGAAAAGTCCAAGGGTACTAACTCTCTGGCAGACTTTGAGGAAAGAAACGAGGGGCATAGATGGAGCCCTCGGGAAATACGGACCAGATGTGTGCCAAGTTCAATGGCAACGTCGAGAGGGTTTGCTATATCAACACCAGTGACCCGTAGAACAGGAGCCGGGTCAGGAGAGTATTTACCACTCAATTTCCTCACTTTTTTCCAGACTGCACTCATAGAAGAAGCAGAGGTGATGGTGGAAACATAGTCTCGCCAACAAGTGCGTTTAGCTTCACGGATGACACGGCGAGCGATCGCACGCTTCTGCTTAAAATCAACAAGTCTCTCAGCGGTTCTATTGTACCGGTACCTGCCCCATGCAGCACGTTTCAAACGTACTGCACGAGCACAAGCAGGAGACCACCAAGGCACGCACTTCTGAGAATGCCTGCCTGAGGTGTGGGGTATAGAATGAGAAGCTGCGGTATAAACTGATGTCGAGAAGATGTGTAGGAGCTCATCAATGGAGGATGAAGAAGGAACCTCACTAAAAGCAGTGAGGTGTGAGTAAAGATCCCAATTTGCCCGATCAAATTGCCAGCGAGGGCTACGGGAAGGTGGTGAATAGGAAGGAGAAGTAAGAATGATCGGAAAATGATCGCTGTCATGTAAGTCTGGTAGAACAGACCAGGTGAAGTCTAGTGCTGTGGAGGAAGAGCAGACTGATAGATCGATGCAAGAGAGAGTATGAGTACGAGGATCAAAATGGGTGGGAGTACCCGTATTTAAAACATGGAGGGGGTGAGAGGCAAGAAAAGCCTCCAACTGAATGCCACGTGAGTCACAATGAGACCCCCCCCAGAGGAAATGGTGGGCATTAAAATCACCAAGTAACAGAAGTGGTGGTGGTAAGGATGAAACAAGAAAGGCAAAGTCTGGGATAGAAAATGCTCGAGAAGGAGAGAGATATAAAGAACATATTGTAAACCACTTATTCAAGTGGATACGGGCTGCAGTGTAATGCAGCGAGGTATGGACAAATAGTTGACAGTACGGAATATCATTGCGTAGAAGAAGGGCACTTTCATTAAAGGTCCCATCTGAGAAAGGATCCGAAGAATACAATAAATTATAGCCTGAGATAGGTTGGAAAACAGCCGAGTGTAATTTTGGTTCTTGTAAGCAAGCACCAACAGGGGAAAACCTGGAAAGCAACATCTGAAGCTCACCCCGATTACCCCTGAGGCCGCGGATATTCCACTGTAAATAGGCCATGATTGGCGATGAAGAAAATATCAGGAATCTGTAGGTAAAGGCACCTACGGACTAGAGGGGTTAGAAAAGTCAACGTGTGGTGGCATTGGAAGATGTTCAAGTAGCGAAGGAACGGAGCGTTGCGAAGAATGGGGTTGTGAAGATGGAGGAGAGGGAAGAGAAGGAACAGGAAGTGAATCAGTGTCCATTGAAGGTTTAGTCTCTGCAATATATTCTGAAATGGCTTCAAGTGTTTCTGAATTCAAAGATGTATGGGAAACCATATTGGAGATAGGAGGAGGAGGGTGAGTAAAGATTGGGACAGTAATGGACTGTACCAAAGTAGAGGGGGAGGGAAAAGTGTAAGGGACTGGAGATGAAGTGTGGGGGGGGACAGAAGAGGTAGAAACCTGGGAGGTGACAGAAGAGGGAGAAACTTGGGAGGGGACGGGGGTGGAAGGCATAGTACGAGGAGGAGGGTGAATCTCCACACTTGTAATAGAGCCAGAGAGAGGGGAAGAACTAGGTACAGAGACTGGAAAGGTAACGTGTGGAGGTGGAAGAAGGGAAGGAAGGGGCAAAGAAGATTTGAGCAATGTGGATTTTTTGGACTTCTGAGTAGAGGGGCGATTGGTATTAGGTGTCGTACGAGGTCTTGTCGATACTGGGGCTTGTGAGGAAGGACGCGAAGATGTGAGAACAGACTGAGTTGTAGTCGGGACGTCAGAGCCAAGGACAGCAAAAGGATTAGATGCCGTAATGGCTATGGGAGGGGTAACAACAGAGGAGGCTGCAGAAGATGGGACCCCAGAAGTGGGGGGATGTTTGGAAACACGAGAATAAGAAACACGGGGTAGTCTCCCTTGGAGGCGGAGATGAGTAACTGCCATAGCATAAGGGAGACCTTCTGCCTCTTTGAGGCAACGGATTTCACGTTCATTTAAGTAGACCTGGCAACGGCGGGAGTACGAAGGGTGAGCTTCATTACAATTAAGGCAAGATGGAGGTTGACTGCAAGATGTATTAGAATGGTTGTCGGCACCACAGACTGGGCATTCGGCCATAGATCTGCAATATTTCGCTGGGTGACCAAAACGCCAGCAATTTCTACATTGTTGCGGTGTAGGTATCACCTTTCGAACTTGTAACCGATGTCCCGCGACATATACAGAGGACGGGAGTTCTCGGCTGTCAAAAGTTAAACGAGCCACATTGCAAGGGTAACGTCTCCGCCCCCGGGCAGGAAGGACATAAGTGTCTACTTTGAGGATGGGGAGATCCTGGAGTTCCAGCTGTTCAAAAATGTCATTGCCACATGACTGGAAATTCTGTTGGACTATGGTATGGGGCAGAATGACAGTACCACTACAAGAATTGAGAGAAAGATGTTTTTCAATAGTGATAGGAGTAGTATCGATATTCGAAAGGAGAGAAAGATCATGAGCTTGGGTAGCATTCTGGACAGTGACGATGCGCGTACGCTCTTGAGAGCGTGAAATGAAATATCTCTGCCAACATGACGCAGGAGCGCTTTGGCAATACTATGGTCAGAAAGGTAGGCAGAAGAAGAAGTTGGTCTTAAAGTAAAGAATTTAGTCCATTGTGTGGTCCGAAACTGAGCGTGGAGAGGGAGTGCTTGACGTGTCGGTCGTTTCCGAGTAGAATGGGAAGGTAACGACGGAGCATCATCAGGAGATTGACGTTGGCGTTTAGGAGTAGGACCGGAGTTGGTCCGGCATGAAATGGGTGGGCGATTCAAAAATTGCCGTACCGTAGAGGGAGAAGCCGGAAGCATAGTCAAAGGAGAGCGGAGTTCAGACAAATCGAAGGAGTCAGTCGAAGCCCCGGTACCTGAAGCGGGTGAGGAAACAGCACCAGCAAGAGGTACAGGGGCATCAGGAGTGTCCGAAGAGTGGTCTAAACACAAGGCAGGGTCAGAATGGGGTGCGGTATCAAGAAGGGGCCCGGGGGTAGTGGTTTCATGGACTAGGGCTGCCATGGTTAGGTTACTCCTTTGCTTTTTGTTTTTAAGAAAAAAAAGAAAGAAGAAAAGAAAATAAAAACAAAAAAAAGAATAAAAAAAGGGGGGAGCGGGGAGGAATAGTTCCCAGGAGGAATGAAAGGGCCGGAAATCTCCCTCCGCGCCCAAGAGGACTCGACACCGCTAGTAGCGCAGATGCAGCATGGAACCCGTGCCATACCCTACCCTTCATGCCAGTAAACCAGCAATCCGGGATAGCAACCTCACATCTGCCGAGCTACCTCGGTGGACAAAAGAGAGGGCGGCCGGATATCCGCCACAAAGCATACCTCCTTCAGCCACCACCCCCGGAATCCGAAAGGTGGCTTCCAGAGATACACCCGTCGCCCAAAAGACACCCAAAGCTACTCCGGGATACCGGAGAGGGATCGGGACATCCCTAGGCAATCCAGATTCCACGGCAAACTACGCCACCGCCAAGAAACCTCAACGGAATGGGATCGACCCCGGTGTCCTTTCCCCTACCTAGGAACTAGCACGCCTGTGGGAGAAATCACGAAGGCTAAAAAGAGGAAGGGCAAAAGGGAGGGGTGAGGAGGAGGAGGAGGAATGGAAAAAGGGGAGGATGGGGAGGATGGGATAGGGGAGGGGAGAATGGGGGGTAATTAGGTTCGGTCTGAGGAAGAAGACCGACAGGGCTAATTCCTCAGACCAAGAGCCTCTTCACCACGCCAAGGAGCCCCCCTTGAAGAGGTGTGCCTTCTTGAAGACAGCCAGGGGTCTATTGGTACTCTCCTTTATGTATGCTGGGAGGCAATTGAACAATCTTGGGCCCTGGACACTTATTGTGTTGTCTCTCAGTGTACTCGTGGTACCTCTGCTTTTCATCAGGGAAATGTTGCATCTCCTGCCAAGTCTTTTGCTTTCATAGGGAGTGATTTTCGTTTGCAGGTTTCGTACCAATCCCTCCAGGACATTCGAAGTGCATATTATCATGTATCTCTCTCGCCTGCGTTCGAGGGAATACAGATCAAGGACCTTCAACCATTCCCAGTACCTTAGGTGCCTTATTGTACTTACATGTGCTGGGAAAGTTCTCTGTACACTCTCCAGGTCTGCAATGTCGCCAGCCTTGAAGGGGGCCATTAGTGTACAGCAGTATTCCAGCCTAGAGAACACAAGCGATTTGAAGAGAAACATCATGGGCTTGGCGTCCCTAGCTTTGAAGGTTCTCATTATCCATCCTATCATTTTCCTAGCAGATTAGATAGATATATTGTTGTGGTCTTTAAAGGCGAGATCCTCTGACAGTATCACTCCCAGGTCCTTCACATCACTTTTCCACTCTATTGTATGGTTAAAATTTGTTGTATACTCTGACACATTTTTAATTTCTTCAAGTTTCCCATATCTGAGTTGAACTTCATATTGTTATGAGTTGTCCATTCGAAGATTTGGTTGATGTTTGCTTGGAGTCTTGCAGTGTCTTTGATGGAGGTTACTGCCATTAATCCGGGTGTCATCCGCAAGGAAGACACGGAGCTACGGCTTACATTTCTATGTCAGAAATGAGGATGAGGAATAGAATGGGAGTGAGTACTGTGCCTTGTGGAACAGAGCTTTTTACCGTGGCTGCGTGGGACTTTACTCTGTTTACTATTACTCGTGTTCTATTTGTTAAGATGTTGTAGATCCATCTACCAACTTTCATTATTCCTTTATCATGTATTTTGTATGCTATTACACCATGGTCACACTTGTTGAAAGCTTTTGCAAAGTCTGTGTTTACTAAACCTGTATTTTGTTTATCCTCTACAGCATCCAGGACCTTATCATAGTGGTCCAGTAGCTATGACAGGCAGGAGCGACCTGCTCTAAACTCGTGTTGCCCTGGGTTGTGTAACTGAAGGGTATCTAGGTGGTAGGCTATCTTGCTTCTTAGAACTGTCTCTAAATTTTTTATGATATGGGATCTTAGTGCTATTGGTCTATAGTTCTTTGCAATTGTTTTACTGCCACCTTTGTGGAGTGGGGCTATGTCTGTTGTTTTTAGTAATGTAATGAACTGTGAGCATCTATTTTTGAAGTTTTGAGATTTAGGTGATTGACACTATGATCCTTAGCACAGTATGTGTTAATGGAGGTGAATTTGAAAGCAGCTTGGAATCTGCTTAGTTTTGAGTGAGTAGGTGATTTCTGAGAAGAGTCTTCAACTGATTTGCAGACAGGGGTCCTTTAGTGTTCTCTGGCAGTGAATTCCAAATCTTAGGGCCCTTTATGTGCATAGCATTTTTGCATAGGGGGAGCTGAGCATGAGGGATATCAAAGTGTTCTGTGTCTTGTATTATGGTTGTGTGTTCTGTTGCAGCTGTCAAGGTAAAGTTTAAGAGGAGGGTTTATATTAGAGTGTGGTGTCCTATGTATGTAGTAGGCACAATAAAAAGTGTGGGTGTTTTGTATATTGAGTTATGACTCTTGAATAGTGGCAGAGTATGTTGTCTCGAGTTGGAAATTGTTATCAAATGGACTACTGTTTTTTGTTGGGTTATTAAGTGTTATGGGGCTATAGGACCCAACATGTATTTATAAGTAACAGTTACTATAATAATACCTAATTATATTGAATTGATGGGGACTTTGCTCTAAATGTCAGAAGGACTGATCAACCTTATGACTGAGAGGCAGCTGGGTCAAACCTATTTTTCTCAATATAATAGGTTATACTATAGACACATAAACACACAATTTAAATAAGTAGTTTATAAAGTTGTATTTCTTTTTGTAAAAGTAAAATTAAGAGGTGGTAGAATTGTGGTAACTGGAGAATTGTGCTTGGCAACAGTCTTTTGTTTTGGTGGGAGGAGCTTAGCCAGGCTCTCTCTCTCTCTCCCTCTCACTGACTCTCTCTCTCTGTGGCTGACCTTCAACCTGGCAGGATCTCTGGGTCCTTCTCCTATCTTTTGGGGCATCATGTGTGCTCCAGGGGTGAGTTTTTATAATTTAAGTTTTGGCCACCATACCCAGGGTGACTAAAGTGTGTCAAAACACTGGTTAGCCCAGAGTTATGTCAGGAAGAGTGAAGGACAAGAGTTGTTGCAACACACCATGTGGAGCACAGGCATGGAGTGTGTAGATTTTGTTTTGAAAATGGAGGCTGTGATTGTATATTCTGTACATATCTATTGAGAATACAGTTATATTTTTATAGTAGTAGTTTACATAACCTGTGAAGAGGGCTGGTGAAAGGATATCAGACACACTCAAGATGATCAGCCATGATGTAAGTATTACCCCTAGACAGATAAGGCCATTAAGTAAAAAGCTACCCCACACTAGAACATGTAGTGAGAACCTTACTATCAAAGTAATAGGGACAACCAACGTAACATTAAGGGTCTGAGGTGATTTCTTGTAGTTGAGCCCCATATATAGACTCCATAGGTGAGATAGGGATAAATGAGTGAGTGGTACAGAGCAAGGAGAGCTGATTGCTGTACATAGTACCGTATCTTTGATAGAATGCCTACTGTCTTAGAGATTTTCTTAGAAAATTACTGTATGCGTTTCTGGAATTTGAGATTGCTGTCAAGGTGGAGTCCTAGAAATTTACCCTCTGTGAGTCCAGAAATGTGTGATCCATTTATCATTATGTTAAGCCATACATTTGAAGCTCTTTTCCAAACTGCATGAAATAGGTTGTGTCTATATTGAGAGTAAGCCTGTTGGTCATCATCCAGGTAGATATTTTCTGTAATTCAGTATTTACAGTGTTAGCTAGTATGAGCATGACTAAGTAATTGAGAGAGTGCCCGGTTATTCCATAATGAGTTAACTTTAGGTGCAATAAGTCATGTTCAACTGTATCAAAAGCTTTTCATAGATTGATGAAGATTCCCATGGGGAGTTCTTTTTTTTCGAGTGCCATATATATTAGTTCTAGTATATGTATTATAGCATAGTTCGTGCTGTTTATCGGCCTGAATCCAAACTGACTGGGGTTGAGTATGTTGAGGGAGACTAATTAGGAATAGACTTGTTTATGAATTAATTTTTCAAAGATTTTAGAAAAAAAGGATAAGTTAGATATAGGCATGTAGTTGTTCAGGTCAGTTGGATCACCTCCTTTGTGGATCGGGGTGACCCTTGCTATTTTGAGAATTGATGGGAAGGCAGAGGATTCAATGGATTTGTTAAGGAGAGTTGCAATAATTGGTGACAGCACATGAGAAGCATTCTTTATTACTCCTAAAGTAGCAGCATACGTTTCATAGCATTCTTTATTACCGCTCTAGTAGCAGCATATGTTTCATAGCAATCTTCATTAATACACGAGCTCAGGAAGAATCCAGAGCTGATGACTGCACATGATAATATACAAGAACAGGTGTTCAATAACCTCACTGAGGAAGTAGCTGAAGAGAAGTTGAAGACAGAAGCTCATTATCTCCCACACAATGGAGACAGAAAGGATTCTGAAACCATTCCACTATGTGTTGTATATAATTACAGCACACATGATTATAAAGATGTAGCAAGTCTTAATGACTGTCTGATGATCAGACCCCTCACTGAGAAGCTTGGAGACATGCTTATGAATTTCACACAAATTCATATTCCTACTTAGCTATATTTCCATATCTACAGGAAATAGATCATGATTATACTAGATTCTTGTGGCCTGAAAATCCACATGATCCTCAAAGTCCTGTGAAAACATTTCATTGCAAGTCAGTCTTGTTTGGTGCAACATCCTCTCCATTCTTGCTAGAAGCTATTCTAAATACGTATCTGAAGTCCCCAGACATCATAGCAGTTACAGAAATCTGAAAGTCCCTTCAAAGAAATATTAAATAAAAGTTTTTATGTGGAAAATCTTCAAGGTATTGTGAATAAATCCTTACACAGAGAAGCTAACAAGAAGATGACAGAAGAAAATATTCCTTTCAGGATGTGGAATACGAATTCAACATAATTAAGGGAACTTATCACAAAAAATTTCCCCGAAGCTGAAATTCCTGATTGCAACAACATGCTTGGACTTAATTGGAACATACAGGAAGATACTGAGTCTCAAAAGAATAAACAATAAACGAAGCAACAGACTCGCCAAACGTAGTTTGCTGTCAGAGTTATCACGATGTTTTGATCCTCTCGGACTCATCTCACCAAATACCATAAAAAGTAAAATGCTTGTGTAAGATGCATGGAGGCTCAAATTAAGTTGGGATGAGAACTTACCTCTAGAAATGAGTCAAGTATGGGATGAAAAATCCAAAGAGTTTAAACAACTTTATCAAATTGAATTTCCAAGATAAATAGGTCAAGAAGGAAACAAGTACACATTACATGTGTTCTGTGATGCGTCAACCAGAGGTTATGGCACTGTAGCTTAAATGAGTAATGCTGAAGGAAGTACATTAATTGCTTCAAAGGCCAGGGTAGCACCCTTGAAGGCCAGAACAATACCACAATTAGAACTGACAGCAGGCTCTGTAGGTACAAAATTAGCTGTCTATCTCAACAAAGTGCTTAATCATCTCACTTTTGAAAAAACGTGATCTGGAGTGATAATGAAGCAGTTCTCAAGTGGTTACAAAATAACAAGAGTAAGTTGGTATATGTACAAAATAGAGTAGCAGAAATAAGAGAGATGCAGAGAGACTATCTCTTTCACCACATCTCTTCACAAGAGAATCCAGCTGACATGTTATCAAGTGATGTCAAATTCATTAAAGGGATAAAACTTAATTATGAATTTCCTGAACCCATTAAATACTGGATAAAACAAATACAGAACGATGTCTTCCCTACAGAGTATAAATTTCTAGAAACAGGATAAATACCCTAAGAAACTTAATATGATCAATTCTTTAGGACTTTATCTCGACTCAGAAAAAATTATAAGATGTTCAGGAAGAATTCATAATTCTTCACTACCTAAAGAAGCCATACATCCAATATTGATCCCCAAGAATCATTGGCTAATAAACCTGATTATTAAAAATGGCCACAGTAACGTGTTACATGGTGGGGTATCCTACTGGATACTTCAAAGTCGACAAAGTATGAAAAAACAAATAAGAGACAGCATTACTTGTTGTCACTACGATACCTGAGTATGTCAGCATTCAGGTCCACCACCATATCCCTCTGAAAGAGTATGTTATGTAACTCTACTTGAGATGACAGGTGTAGATTACACTGGACCAAAAATTTTAACTAAAACAGTTGACAAAGTTTGCAACAAGGTATACATCTGTTTGTACACCTAGTACACCTAGAAGCAGCCACTGACATGTCTCCTGAAACCTTTATCAAACTATTCAGAAGATTTGCAGCCAAAAGGGCAAGCTCCAGACTGATAATTTCAGACAATGCAACAAACTTTGTTGCTGGTGCTGCTTTAATAAGCAAGATCTTTGATCAACCTGAGTACAACAGATACTGACTGAATGTAGTTGTCGGTGGAGACACATTCCACCTAAAGCTCCATGGCAAGGCAGATTTTAAGAAAGAATGATAGGCGTCATTAAAAGCTGTTTAAGTAAGACTCTTCATCGTCAGTGAATCAAATTAGAAGAATTTCGCACATTCGTAACTGAAATAGAAAACAGAGTCAACAACAGACCTTTAACTAACCTGGATGCTCTAGCAGACAAACAGAATGCAGATGTAATAAACACAGACTTTGCAAAAGCCTTTGACAAGTGTGACCATGCTGTAATAGCACACAAAACACATGATAAAGGAATAAAGCAAAAGTTGCTAGATGGATCTAAAATTTCCTAACAAATGGAACACAAAGAGTAGTTGTCAACAAAATAAAGTCTGAGGCAGCTATGGTGAGAAGCTCTGGTTCCTCATCCTCATATCTGACATAGACAGGAATCTTAGCCACAGTACCATGTCTTCCTTTGCAGATGACACTCGAATTTGCATGACAGTGTCCTCCACTGAAGACACTGCAAGACTCCAAGCACACATCAACAAAATCATTAAATGGGCCACAGAAAACAATATAAAGTTTAATGATGAGAAATTTCAAATACTCCAATGTAGAAAACGTGAGAAAATTAAAACTATATTTGAGTACAAAACAAATTTCAACCACACAATAGAACGAAAAACTAATGTAAAAGACCTGGGAGTGATAATGTCAGAGGATCTCACCTTCAAAGACCACAACATTGTATCAATCGCATCTGCTAGAAAAATGACAGGATGGATAATTAGAACCTTCAAAACTAGGGATGCCAAGCCTATGATGACACTCTTCAGGTCATTTGTTCGATCTAAGCAGGAATATTGCTGTACACTAGCAGCACCTTTTAAGGCAGGTGAAACTGCTGACCTAGAAAAAGTACAGAGAATCTTCACATCACGTAACTGCAATAATACATTTCAGTTACAGGGAACGCTTGAAGTTCCTCAACCTGTACTCCCTAGAATGCAGGTGGGAGAGATACATGATTATATACACTTGGAAAATCCTGGAGGGATTGGTACCAAACTTGCACACGAAAATCACTCCCTATGAAAGCAAAAGACTTGGCAGGGGTGCCACTAGCACAATAGGAGACAACACAATAAGTGTGAGGGGGGCCCAAGACTGTTCAACCACCTCCCAGGCACTGGACACGTGTTGACGTGTATTTGGCTCTGTGAAGACCTGTTTGCGCGCTCTCTAGAATTGAAGCAAGATGCCCTCCATCGAGCAACTTTGCCAACAGCTTAAGGAAGAATTGAGGTTGGCGAATATGGAAATTCGGCGACTGACTGAGGAAAACAAAAAGATTCGGAGTAGTCCTCCTGTTTTGAGTCCTCAGGTCAAGAAGGGAAACTGGTCAGTGGCTGGACAGCAGGGAAAGAAGTTGACGATCAAGAAGACGAATGGAAAGGTAGAAACGATGAAGAAGAAAGAGACTGCCGTGGAAACTGTTGTGGAAACATCCAATACATTCTCAGTGCTACCCGACGAATGTGAGTCGACTACTGGGAACGACACGACGAAAGACATTAAGGAAGGTACGAATATTGTTGTTGTTGGGGATAGCCAAGTTAGGTATATGGATAGGGCGTTCTGCTTGAAGGACAGGAGTAGGAGACAGAGAGTTTGCTTTCCTGGGGCTGGGATGGAGGATATTGTTAGCCGTCTGGATGACATCATGAGAGGTAATGGGAGTAATCCTATTATCTCTCTCAGTGCTGGAGGCAACGATGTTGGCAGACGTAGGAGTGAGGACCTGATTAGCAGGTATAGGTCAGCAATAGAAATAATTAGAAGTAAGGGTGGGAACCCTCTCATATGTGGTATTTTGCCAAGGAGGGGAGTTGGAAATGAATGGTTGTCCAGGGCAACTGGTGTCAATTGCTGGCTGGACAAATACTGTAAGGAAAATGCGGTAACATTCATTGACAACTGGGACCTCTTCTATGGCAGAAATGACATGTATGCCAGGGATGGGGTTCACTTATCTAGGTGTGGTGTGGGAGCACTGGCAACTGCAGTGGAGGGAGCAGTTAGGACTTTAAACTAGGAATAGTTAGTGGTATGGGTTTTGGCAGGAAAACAGTGAAGTCCCAGTGTAGTAATATTACGAGTTCTAGGGGAACTAGTAATAATAAGAACGAGATAGATATTGAAAAGCCAGGGACCTTGGGTGATAAGGACAGTAATAGGTTTAGTAGAAAAATAGAAATGAGCAGGAAGGGTAAAGAGAAAGGAGAGTCTTTCAATGTTTATTATGCTAATTGCCGTAGTGCTAGGAATAAGATGGACGAGTTGAGATTAGTTGCTAGTGTAGGTAACATTGATGTATTTGCCTTAACTGAGACGTGGTTTAATTCAAAAAGTCGGGACATGCCTGCGGAATGTCATATTCAGGGTTTTAAATTGTTCCAAGAAGATAGAAGTATTGGGAAGGGGGGTGGGGTGGCATTGTATGTCCGAGATCGCTTGAACTGTTGCATAAAAACGGGTATTAAGTCTGAAGTAACACATACAGAGTCTGTTTGGATAGAATTTTCAGAGGGGCATGAAAAACTGATTTTAGGAGTGATATACCGTCCCCCAAACTTAGATAGGGACCAAGGGAAACTACTATGGGAGGAAATTGTTAAGGCCACAAGGCACGATAATCTAGTAATTCTAGGAGACTTTAACTTTAGTCATGTTGATTGGAATTTCTTGACTGGGAATTTAGAATCATACGACTTCTTAGAAGTATTTCAGGATTGTTTTTTGAAGCAGTTTGTGACAGAACCTACAAGGGGAAATAACCTGCTTGACTTAGTTATGGCAAACAATGAATCCCTTGTTAATAATTTAGAAATTTCAGAGGAACTGGGTGCTAGCGACCACAAATCAATTACATTTAGCATTGAATGGAAGTACGATAGTAGCGATAACTCAGTAACAGTCCCAGATTTTCGCTTAGCAGATTACGATGGGCTTAGAGAACACTTATCATCTGTTGACTGGGGTAACGAAGAGAGCTATCAATATAACAGTTTTCTGAACACTATGCATGCTGCTCAAAGAGCGTTTATCCCATATAAAGAAATTAGATCAAATAGAAATGACCCAAAATGGATGAATAATAGGCTCAAATATCTACTAGGGCATAAGAAAGGAATTTATAGGCGTATCAAAAGAGGTGAGGGTCATCTTATGAATCAGTATATTGACATTAAGAGGGACATTAAAAAGGGGATAAGAAAAGCTAAAGAACATAAGAACATAAGAACGAAGGAACACTGCAGAAGGCCTACTGGCCCATGCAAGGCAGGTCCAAGTCTCCTACCGGCTTAAGCCAATGCACCCAACCTAGTCAGGTCAGGTCACATTGACTTAAGGGAGGAACACGGCAACCGACCTGGTAGCACAAGCTATCAGGTCTAACTCACACCCACCCACATCTACTCATGTATTTATCCAACCTATTTTTAAAGCTACACAACGTTCTAGCCTCTATAACGGTATTTGGGAGTTTGTTCCACTCATCCACAACTCTATTACCAAACCAGTACTTTCCTATATCCTTCCTGAATCTGAATTTTTCCAACTTAAAACCATTGCTGCGAGTCCTGTCTAGGCTAGATATTTTCAGCACACTATTTACATCCCCTTTATTTATTCCTGTCTTCCATTTATACACCTCAATCATATCCCCCCTAATTCTACGTCTTTCTAGAGAGTGCAGTTTCAGGGCCCTTAGTCTATCCTCATAGGGAAGGTTTCTGATACATGGGATCAACTTTGTCATCCTCCTTTGTACATTTTCCAGAGAATTTATATCCATTCTGTAATACGGTGACCAAAACTGTGCAGCATAATCTAAATGAGGCCTAACCAAGGATGTATAGAGTTGAAGAACAACCTGAGGACTCCTATTATTTATGCTTCTTGATATGAAGCCAAGGATTCTATTAGCTTTATTGCGAACACTTATGCACTGTTGTCTTGGTTTCAGATTACTGCTAACCAGAACTCCTAAATCTTTTTCGCAATCCGTAATATTAAGATCTACATTATTTAGTTTATATGTGGCATGGTTATTGTCCTGTCCAACATTTAGAACTTTGCATTTGTCTATATTAAACTGCATCTGCCACTTCTCCGACCACTGCATCAGTCTATTCAAATCTTCCTGGAGTGCTCGAATGTCCTCGTCAGAATGAATTCGACGGCCTATTTTGGTGTCATCGGCAAACTTGCCGATGTCGCTCTTTATGCCCTCATCTATGTCGTTTATGTAGATTGTGAACAGCAGGGGGCCCAACACTGACCCCTGTGGAACACCGCTCGTGACGCTTCCCCACTCTGATTTCTCCCCATTTATGCAAACTCTCTGCTGCCTATTTGTCAACCATGCCTCTATCCAGGAAAAAATTTCTCCTCCTATTCCATGTGCTTTAATTTTCCTCAATAGTCTCTGATGTGGGACCCAGTCAAAAGCCTTACTGAAGTCCATATACACAATATCATATTCATTACCATGATCTACCTCCTCAAATACCTTAGTGAAAAAAGTTAATAAATTCGTAAGGCAGGAACGCCCCTTTGTAAAACCATGCTGAGATTCGTTGATTAATTTATGCTTTTCAAGGTGGCTACGGACTGCCTCGGCAATTATTGATTCCATAAATTTTCCCACTATGGAGGTTAGGCTTATTGGTCTATAGTTCGAAGCTAAGGACCTGTCACCTGTTTTGAAAATAGGTATCACATTTGCCATTTTCCACTTATCTGGCACCATGCCAGTTTGTAGTGATATGTTGAAAAGATTAGCCAAAGGTGTGCTAAGCTCCTCTTTACATTCCTTTAGAACCCTTGCATACAGTTCATCAGGGCCTGGGGATTTGTTAGGTTTTAATTTATCTATTTGCCTAAGGATCATGTCACTTGTGACCCTAATAGTGCACAGTTTATTATCGTCCTGTTCTACATAATTTATCATTACTGGAATATCGCTGGTATCCTCCTGTGTAAAAACTGAGAGGAAGTATGTGTTAAAAATTCTACACATTTCCTTATCACTGTCAGTGAGCTGACCCGAGGAACTTTTGAGTGGGCCTATCTTGTCCCTGATCTTACTTCTGTATACCTGAAAGAATCCTTTTGGGTTAGTCTTCGATTCTCTTGCAACTTTAACCTCATAATCTCTTTTTGCTTTTCTAATTCCCTTTTTTATTTCTCTCTTTAACTGAATATATCGATTTCTCAATTGCCCCTCTCCTCTTTTGATTTGCCTATATATGCCTCTCTTTTGACCAATCAGATATTTTAATCTATTGTTCATCCATTTAGGATCATTTTTGTTTGATCTGATTTCCCTATTTGGAACATAATTTGACTGAGCAGCTAGAACTATGCCCTGGAAAGCATCATATCGGCAACCATCACCACCTACCTGACCCTTAGTCAGGTCATTCCAGTTCAGCCCACCTAAGTAATTTTTCAGTCCTATGAAATCAGCCAAGCGAAAGTCAGGGACGGAGACTTGATTGCCATTATTAGGGGAATTCCATGATATATTAAAACTGAGTGATTTGTGATCACTTTCCCCAAGCTCATCATTAACCTAAAGATTATTAATTAGTGTTTCCCTACTGGCAAGAACCAAGTCAAGGAGGTTATTTCCCCTAGTTGGCTCTGTCACAAACTGTTTTAAAAAACAATCCTGGATCGTATCAAGAAAGTCACCTGACTCTAAATTTCCTGTCAAATTGCTCCAGTCAATCTGTCTATAGTTGAAATCTCCCATTAGCACAACATTTTCGTATGTAGATGCCTTACGAATTTCGTCCCATAGAAGTTTACTGCACTCCCTATCAAGATTTGGGGCCCTGTAAATCACACCCAAAATTAGTTTTTCTCGGCCCTCGAGAAGCTGTAACCAAACAGATTCAGTGGCTGACGCTTCTAATTTAATATCTTGTCTAACACAACAATTTAAATTGTCTCTGACATACATCGCTACTCCACCACCTTTCCTGTTGACCCTGTCAGTGTGGAATAATTTATAGCCTTGTATGTGACATTCAGAGGGCATCTCTCTATCTTTCAGATTAAGCCAGGTCTCTGTTATAGCAATAATATCTATGTTTCCTGCACTTGCAATTAATCTTAGCTCATCTATCTTATTTCTTACACTCCTGCTATTAGTATAGTAAACCTTAAGGGAGCTAGTCCCTTGCTGCCCTCTGCTGTCCCCCTTTGTTTGCTGACCTGATCTATTGTCTTTATTTATAACTTCATGCTGAATGCCTTTTATACATTTACTGTTTCCAACCCAAGTGTTGCAACCTGCTTGTTTCCCACACACACCCATACCTCTATCTTCCATCAGTTTAAAATCATAGGCATTTCACCAATGGCCTTCTCAATCGAGTCTGCAAGTGCTACCACCCCAGCCCCAGAGAGATGTACCCCATCCCTTGCATACATATCATGTTTGCCATAAAAGTTGTTCCAGTTGTCAATGAATGGGATTGCAAGTTCCTTGCAGTATCTGTCTAGCCAGCAATTTACACCAATTGCCCTAGACAACCATTCATTTCCTACTCCCCTTCTAGGCAAGATGCTACATATGATTGGGATCCCTCCCTTAGACTTAATGAAATCTATAGCTGACCTGTACTTATCTAGCACCTCTTCTCTCCTACCCTTCCCAATATCATTTCCACCAGCACTGAGACAGATAATGGGCTTGTTCCCATTACCTGACGTGATATTATCCAGCCTGTTGACAATGTCCCCAACACCAGCTCCAGGGAAGCACACTCTGTCTCTCATCTTCTTATTCCTATTACAAAAAGCACGGTCAATATATCTTACCTGAGAGTCACCAACCACAAGAATGCGCTTACCTCCATTAGCAGGGGCAGTAGTACCCTTACCTTCACTGGCCACTGAAGTACATTCATCCTGAAGAACAGAGAAGCGATTTCCTACCTTCAGATCTTCACTCTTAACTTTCCTTACTCTGATGCGCCTTCCATTACTGTGAACCACTCGCCACTTGTAGCAGGTACTGGACTGCACCTCACTGCTGGTAGCCGTTGCTACCTCCCCAGCTACAGCCTCCTCGCAGCGAGAGACAGACTGCACCTCACTGCTAGAAGCCTCATTCCCCACAACTCCAGCCACCTCACACTCTCTCCCAGACCCATTGAGGTGGACCTTCAGCCTCCTAATCTCCTCCTGGAGAAGCAAGACCTCCTCCTTCAACTCTCCAACCTCAATTTTTAAAACACTGCAGAAGCAAGCCATGCTTTGTAACCGTCCACACTAATCCCCAAAGCAGCTCAGGGTCTGTGACCTCACGTGACGACTGACCACTGAGTACTGACGTAACCACTTAAAAATAACTATGGGCACCTTACTGACAAAGAGAATGAAATGTGCTTGATTTTAAATAATTATTTTCTCTCAGTTTTTACACAGGAAGACACTAACAATATTCCAGTAATTAATTTTTACAGTGGGCTAGAAGAAGATAAATTATGTAACATCACAGTCACTAGTGAGATGGTTGTGAAGCAGATAGACAGACTGAAGCAAAATAAGTCGCCGGGTCCTGATGAGGTTTTTTCAAGGGTTCTTAAGGAATGCAAAATGGAACTCTGTGAACCATTAACTAATATTTTTAATTTATCTCTTCAAACAGGTGTAGTGTCTGATATGTGGAAGATGGCTAATGTAACTCCTATTTTTAAAACAGGGGACAAGTCGTTACCGTCAAATTACTGCCCAATAAGCCTGACCTCAATTGTAGGCAAATTACTAGAGTCAATTATAGCTGAGATTATAAGAAGCCATCTCGATAAGCATAGCTTGATTAATGATACTCAACATGGATTCACAAGAGGCCGGTCTTGTCTAACTAATTTATAAACTTTCTTCAGTAAAGCTTTTGAGGCTGTTGACCACAATAAAGAATTTGATATTATTTACTTAGATTTTAGTAAGGCTTTTGATAGAGTTCCGCACCATAGACTGTTAAAGAAAGTGGCAGCTCATGGCATTGGGGGAAAAGTGCTCTCGTGGATCGAGTCATGGCTCACTGACAGGAAGCAGAGAGTGTCCATAAATGGGGTTAAATCCGAGTGGGGGATCTGTAACAAGTGGCGTTCCACAGGGATCAGTCTTGGGCCCGTTGTTGTTTATAATATATATCAATGATCTTGATGAGGGAATTACTAGTGATATGAGCAAATTCGCCGATGACACAAAGATAGGTAGGATAATTGATTCAAACGTAGATGTTAGGGAACTTCAGGAGGATTTAAACAAACTCTATTCTTGGTCAGAAAAGTGGCAGATGCAGTTCAATGTAGATAAATGCAAGGTTCTGAAGCTTGGGAGTGCCCATAACCCTAGTACTTATAAGTTAAATGATGTAGAACTTAGCCATACAGATTGCGAAAAGGACTTGGGGGTTATGGTGAGCAGCAACCTTAATCCAAGACAGCAATGCCTAAGCGTACGTAATAAGGCAAATAGATTACTGGGATTTATATCAAGAAGTGTAAGCAACAGAAGTCCAGAGGTCATACTGCAGCTTTATACATCATTAGTAAGGCCTCACCTAGATTATGCAGCTCAGTTCTGGTCTCCGTATTACAAAATGGACATAAATTCGTTAGAAAACATTCAGCGTAGGATGACTAAATTAATACATAGCATTAGAAATCTTCCTTATGAAGAAAGATTGAAGACTCTTAAGTTACATTCACTTGTTAGACGAAGAATGAGGGAAGACCTGATCGAAGTGTATAAGTGGAAGATAGGTATTAATAAAGGGGATATTAATAAGGTCTTGAGGATGTCTCTCCAAGAGAGAACCCGCAGTAATGGATTTAAATTAGATAAGTTTAGATTTAGAAAGGACATAGGAAAGTATTGGTTTGGAAATAGGGTAGTTGATGAGTGGAACAGTCTACCTAGTTGGGTTATTGAGGCTGGGACTTTGGGTAGTTTCAAATCTAGGTTGGATAAGTACACGAGTGGGAGGGGTTGGATTTGAGTGGGACTTTCACATCAGAGCTTATTTCTTGGGTGGAACTGAAAATTGGGTTGGGCAAATGTTTTGTTAGTGGGATGAATTGTAAAGGACCTGCCTAATATGGGCCAGCAGGCCTCCTGCAGTGTTCCTCCTTTCTTATGTTCTTATGTTAAAGTCAGTACCTGAACAGCAGGGCTGTGGTTCATACATTGGGTTGTGTGCAGCCAACAGCAACAGCCTGGTTGAACAGGCCCTGATCCACCATGAGGCCTGGTCACAGACCGGGCTGTGGGGACATTGACCCCCGACACCCTCTCCAGGTAAACTCTAAGTAGTTTGTTATTTACATTTCTCATTTGAAAATAAAATATAAGAACATAAGAAAGAAGGAACACTGCAACAGGCCTACTGGCTTATGCAAGGCAGGTCCAAATCTCCTACCGGCTTAAGCCAATGCCCCAGCCTAGTCAGGTCAGGTCACATTCACTTACGGAAGGAGCATGGCATCTGACCTAATAGAATAAGCTAGTTAGGTCCAACTCACACCCACCCACACCCACTCGTGCATTTATCTAACCTATCTTTAAAACTACACAATGTTTTAGTCCCTCTAACTGTACTCAGGAGCTTGTTCCACTCACAACCCTACTACCTAACCAATGCTTTCCTATATGCTTCCTGAATCTGAATTTTTCCAACTTGAAGCCATTGCTCTGAGTCCTGCCTAGGCTAGATACTTTTAGCACACTATTTACATCCCCTTTATTTATTCCTCTCTTCCATTTATACACCTCAATCATATCCCACCTAACTCTTTGCCTTTCTAGAGAGTGCAGATTCAAAACCCTCAGTTCATCATCATATGAAAGATTTCTGATACATGGGATCAACTTCGTCATCCTCCTTTGTACATTTTCCAGAGCATTTATATCCATTCTGTAATATGGTGACCAAAACTGTGCAGCATAACCTAGGTGAGGCCTAACCAAGGATATACAGAGTAGAATAACCTGAGGACTCCTGTTATCTATGCTTCTCAATATGAAGCCAAGGATTCTGTTCACTTTATTGTGAACACTTATGCACTGTTGTCTTGGTTTTAGATTACTGCTAACCAGAACTTCCAAATCCTTTTTGCAATCCGCATTATTAAGTTCTACATTATTTAGTTTATATGTGGCATGGTTATTTACCTGTCGATTGTTTAGAACTTTGCATTTGTCTTTATGCTATATACATAGAACAGTAGTAGATAAAGACGGATTACTAACCTTGATTATGCATAGAATTAAAAGCTAATCTGAACAATCATCTACATTCAATAACTGATGAAATTTGTAGATGAATGGTTCAGAGAACCGACATGTTGATAAATTAGACACATATGCAACTCTTGGGTATCTTTATTGAGGAAACGTTTCGCCACACAGTGGCTTCATCAGTCCATACGTAGGAGAAACCCAAGAGTTGCATATGTGTCTAATTTATCAACTGATGAAATCATTCACATAGGCTGAAGTACTGAATTTACCTCAAGTGTTATGTTTCTAAATTTCCAAATGGTATATTCATCATTCTTAAACAAATTTTTAGGTAACATACCAGTAATGTGAAACACTGACTTGAATCCTAATCCAAACTGCCCAACTTTCAGAGGATCATCTTTTTTAATGCTGTCACTAAGCTTGCGTATGCCCTCCCAGTCGTCTGTAGTAAAAGTTGCATTGTTGTAAAGACACAGTGCAGGCCCCTGAAAATGATGAAAATTTGCTGAACATTATTCTAAGAATTATAAATTCAAGAAAGCAAAATTATTAAGTCGGCCATCACTCACCGAGGTGTGGTGACTAATATTTAAGCATCCCTTGAATGGGAATTCCTATAGGTAGGTAGATGAACACAATGTTGGCATTATTAACAATAATTATGATACCTGTAGTTGGATATTTTTCTTGTTGCAAGGTTTCTGTGCTATAATTTGAGACAGCTTCTCTTTATCAGCTTCAGACTTTCAGTGATGGTGTACCATTTCTTTCTTACAATTAAATTATTTGGCAATGTAGGTGCCAGTTCAGTAATTTTATAAATGAAAATACAGCAGCAGTTTCTGTGCATCACCAGAACACTCCTCTGTTTGACCTAAGAGTGTTATTTTATTTTATTGTGTTTTCTGTCATTATATTATGCTGTTCTAACTTGTGAATACCACTTCGGAGCATTAAATTTTAATGCTGGTGTAATTAAACTGAAGAAAGGTTCAGTGTAGTTTAGGCTACATATACATACACACATACAAACACACACATCGTCTCGTCAGTGAGTGCGCCGGTCACGCCTTCAGTGCTCCGCGAATATAAGTGTTTTCGAGGGCTACCCAAGTGATCTGAAGGGTAGCTAAGTGTGCTAGGATAGTGAACAATTCCTTGAAGGATTTATAATCTGCTTGAGCCACATAAGTGTAGGGAGAGCCGCATTTTCGTAAGTGATATAGAAAGTAAAATGTGGTGCGCAGTCAGAGCGGGCAGGCTAGTGTGTGTGCTCAGGCGATGTTGTCACGTGTCACCCAAGAAAGATAATAAAGTGAAACAATCGCATGACCAGTGAGATAAATACAGTGAATAGGGTACATTATTAACAAGAAGAAATTGAGGTGGATCTATGCCAGGCCATCACATTGAGCTGGACAATCTACAGGCTGCTACAGCTGCATTGCAAGTACTGTAATCACCTATTGAGTGGTTGTATGGGTGTGGGGTTCCAGGTTCCAATTAACCACCAAGCTGATTGTGAATGGTCTCTCATAGCACTATAAAGAATAGGCACTCAAGTATTCAATAATGAATAGCAACTGGTAATCCATTGAACAAGGCAAGTTACTATAAGCTAGGTGGCAGGACAATTATCAAGGGCAACACTGTAAGTAGGTGCAGGTCAAGTCCCAAAAGGGTGGGGGTCAGGTCACAAGAAGTTGAGGATGGATAATGAGAACCTTCAAAACTAGAGAGGCCAAGCCCATGATGACACTCTTCCGGTCACTTGTTCTATCTAGGCTGGAATATTGCTGCACACTAATAGCACCTTTCAAGGCAGGTGAAATTGCTGACCTAGAAAATGTACAGAGAACCTTCACGGCGTGCATAACGGAGATAAAACACCTCAATTACTGGGAGCGCTTGAGGTTCCTGAACCTGTATTCCCTGGAACGCAGGCGGGAGAGATACATGATTATATACACCTGGAAAATCCAAGAGGGACTAGTACCGAACTTGCACACGAAAATCACTCACTACGAAAGCAAAAGACTTGGCAGACGATGCAACATCCCCCCAATGAAAAGCAGGGGTGTCACTAGCACGTTAAGAGACCATACAATAAGTGTCAGGGGCCCAAGACTGTTCAACTGCCTCCCAGCATACATAAGGGGGATTACCAACAGACCCCTGGCAGTCTTCAAGCTGGCACTGGACAAGCACCTAAAGTCGGTTCCTGATCAGCCGGGCTGTGGCTCGTACGTTGGTTTGCGTGCAGCCAGCAGCAACAGCCTGGTTGATCAGGCTCTGATCCACCAGGAGGCCTGGTCACAGACCGGGCCGCGGGGGCATTGACCCCCGGAACTCTCTCCAGGTAAACTCCAGGTAAAACTCCAGTCAGGGACCATTGAGACTCCACATTACACTCCAAGTCACCTACTTTTCAGACACATAATAAACCCACACATAATTCCACATAATTACACACACACACACACACACACACACACACATACACTCACACACACACACACACGCGTGGGTCCGTGGGGTGAAGACGTGGGTAACAAGGCTCCGAGATCCTTAGCGTTGTATGGCATGCAATAACAGTTAGCAGTAATCAGTGGTAGTGGAACGTCAGTGAACAATACTACGAGTGATAATTAAAGTTATTAGTTAAAGAAAGTGAGAGGAAAGCTGAAATCATAATATTTCAAAGAGCAAACCGTTGGGGGTCTTAGGCGCTGTTGCCACATTGGTAGCGGTAGGCCTGAAGAAGTGACGTCACGACAAGTTGTGTGCCATTATACATATAAAGTGAAGTGTATATAATGTGAAGTGTATACTATCATCAGTGAAGAGTGGCATCGCGTGAGGAAGCGGGATGTACGAGAATATAGTTATAATCGTCACGGGTGAAGGATCTCCAAAACAGGGATTTAAATAATACCTACAACTACTTCGTCATCAGCAGCTGGCAACTGTCACCGCAAGTTTATTAGCCTATTTGTGATTTGCATGTTGACGGCCCTGGCTAGCCTTGCATACTGTTTGATACTGGTCACTCACTCCTGCAAGCTATTACCAGAATTAGAATAGAAATAGCATAGACATAGAGAATAGAGGGTTGACGAGTGTGAGAAGGTAGGTGGGACAAGCTTTTAAGGGCAACATTGTAAGACCGTGCTAGGGTCAGGTCCCAGGAGGGTTGTGTCAGGTCACAAGAAGTTGCGGCCAGTCATTACACCGCACAAGACACACTCACACACACACACACTCACACACACACACACACACACACACACACACATATGCACACATGCACACAGGCAGTGTTACTACCGGTAGTTATTAGCAGTAAGAATACTTAGGAAGCTAGGAAGTCCTCTCTCAATGTGAACAAGGAAAATGATAATAACCAGCAACAATTAACACGCTTTCTCCCGTGTCAGCGTGCCTCGTTGTGCTCCCGTTTTTTCTGGTGTTTTCACGGTCGCTCTTACGTGCTAGAACTTTAATTTGTGTCATCAATCCTATACGATACATCCCTCTAGCGCCTGGAACCAATCTTGGGCGGAAAACATTATATACTGAGTAAAAAAAGGAGAATTAGTGTGCACTTCCTAGCAGAGTTTACTCCCAGAGGGGAATCATAGGCCTGTCCCGTGTGGAAAAATAATAATATTGAACTTTGTGTCAGAGGAAAGAAAGTCTCCCTGATAACATTGAGTATACATAGTGTATAGTGTATACTACAGTGGCTCCCTAGTATATTGATGATAAAGGCTAAAGTGTCATTTGAAAACAGGTGAATTTGTAAATGAAGTGATAAGCCTATAGAGGCAGGTGCCAGAAGTCGCCAGAAACTTACCACAGGTCAGCTGTTTTTAATAATCTTCCTGGCCTGCTAGTGTACTCGCATATAATCTAGTGATACCAGTGAATAGCAGAATACAGTGTTGTAGTAGCAACTAACCAGTATTATAATGGTACTTAGTGAAGTGGAGTGACTTTCACTAGTTTCTTTTTCTTGAAATACCAGACGTTACTGTGAATTTCATATAACCTGTAGTTACCAGCGGTCGCAATATACACAACGAGAAGCAATTATTACTACAGAAAAAGCGCCCTTCCTCCAAAATTTGCACCAGTCAACTATAGTGATAATATAGCATTTATTGTGGTGGAGACGGAAAAAAAAAAAAAAATAGAGAAGCTAGATACAGCGATTGATAAACAAAGGTGGAGGCTCGACCGTTCGTCATTGTAGGAGTGCCAGCAGTCACCGGCTCTTCAACACGCAAGTTATACTTTTGTATCAATCAAATCACATATTACTCAGGTAGATAATTTCCAGTAGATCCTTCATGTGTTAGCTCAAATCACCGACCAGTATGGTTTAAATAAGTGACCCACTGATCAGATCAGATAGACTGGTCCGAACCCTTGACTGGTCCGAACATTTGACTGGTCCGAACCCTGGACTGGTTTCAAACGGTTTGGTCGTTGTGCACCACCTAGCAGGTTATTAATAGAATATTCAAGAGGTTGCTAGTAGAATTGCAGTAAATCAACCATTCAAATCATTATGAAGCTGTGTGTAGTCTGTGGTCAGTCAAACAAACGGGCTTCCACATGCATAAATTGTCATTTCTGTGGAAATTGGTGTCACGCCCCTTGTGCAGATATCCAAGAACTAGCTACAAGCAGTATTAAAACAGGGAAGTGTTTTTGGGTATGCCCAAATGAGATAAATCTGTGGACTAAAATCACAAGGGTATTAAAAGAGGTCAACATCAAAGCTGCTTTCATAGAAAACCTGGAAGCTTTCTACAACAGATGGGAACATAAAAAGTCCGGGCTGAATGGTACTGCCCTTGATACTGGCCATGTAGTCAGAAACTGTAAGGCTGGAGATGATGTCCTGGTAGTCAGTAAATGGGGGGCTGATAGTGCTGTCCTGGGAGACAGTAATGGGGAAGCTGGAGGTGCTGTCCTGGGAGACAGTAATGGTGAAGCTGGAGGTGCTGTCCTGGGAGACAGTAATGGTGAAGCTGGAGATGCTGTCCTGGGAGACAGTAATGGGGAAGCTGGAGATGCTGTCCTGGGAGACAGTAATGGTGAAGCTGGAGATTTTGTCCAGGTAGTCGGGAATTATACGCAGGAAGGAATACATATGAATGACCGCATAGGGGACAGGAGCCATAGTAGGGAAACAAGTGTAGTCAAAGATAAGATACAACCAATATTGCAAACTAGAAATACCGCAGGAAATAGCAAACAAGAGGACTCCACTAGCAATAGTGAGGATATATTACCAAAAACAAATGGTGGGAGCTCCATTGTTGGTGCTAGGGAGGATAGAAGTAAGACAGGGAAACATGCACCAACAGGGAATACAGTCACAGAAACCCAAGGCAAACGGAAACCAAGCCTGTGCACATACTATGCACTCGGTATCTGCTGGCATGGGAAATCTGGAAAAACAGATGGGACGTGCAACTATGACCACCCTAGGAAATGCCATGCCCATATGACAACAGGAAAATGCAAACTCCCTTCCTGTAAGCTTTTTCACCCTGAACTGTGTACCTCTTCAGTACAGGAAAGACTGTGCTATAACTTAAATTGCCAGGCATACCATCTAAAGGGGACAAAAAGATACAAAACATCCAGGCCATGGGAAAACCTGGGTAGCCACAGCCACTCAAGAGGGAGAGGTTTTTTAGTGCCAGGAAGGAAAAAAAACTGGCAGGAAATGGCAGAAATCGTACACCAAATCCAGTCATTCCTGGAGTGGAACCACAGTCGATGGCCTCCACTCCAAACCAACAGATACAGATACTAATGCCTGAAAAAAAATCCCCCCCCCAGTACCAACAATACCACCAGTCCGATAACATTCTTCTTTGCAAATATACAGGGTCTAAAGCCAGCAACAAACAACAAAATACCTTTCATCCGTGGACTGCTTGCAGAGGCAAAGGCAATGTTCGCGGCTTTCACTGAGACCCACATAAAGGATCACTTGGACAACGAAATATGGATCCCAGGTTACAACCTATACAGATGTGACAGAGTGAACAGGCAAAAGGGGGGGGTTGGCCTGTACATTGCAGAGTCACTTGTTTGCACAGAACTGCTAAATGCCTCAAATGATGTAGTGGAAGTTTTAGCAGTAAAGGTCGAGAACCAAAACCTAGTCATTGTGATAGTCTACAAGCCTCCGGATGCAACATCCCAGCAATTCCAGGAACAGCTGTTAAAAATTGACCACTGTCTGGAAAACCTTCCAGCTCCTGCACCCAACATCTTGCTCCTGGGGGATTTCAACTTAAGGCACCTAAAATGGAGGAATATAGCAAATAATATTGTTGCAGTAATAACACCAGGAGGCAGCTCTGAAGAAAACTCACACTCACGCGAGCTTTTAAATCTCTGCACAAAATTCAATTTAAACCAGCAAATAATAGAGCCTACTAGACTGGAGAATACACTAGACCTCATCTTCACTAACAATGATGATCTGATAAGAAATATCACCATATCAAAAACAATATACTCAGATCACAACATAATTGAGGTTCAGTCATGTATGCGCGGAGCCCCAGACCGACATAATGAGATTAGTCACGAGGGAGCATTCACCAAATTCAACTTCAATAACAAAAACATAAAGTGGGACCAAGTAAACCAAGTCCTAACCGATATAAGCTGGGAAGATATACTAAGCAACACAGACCCCAACTTATGCCTAGAACAGATTAACTCGGTAGCACTCGATGTATGCACAAGGCTTATTCCTCTAAGAAAAAGGAGGAGTAGATGTAAAACAGAAAGAGACAGGCGCTCCCTTTACAGGCGACGGAAAAGAATAACAGAGCGGCTAAAAGAGGTCAATATATCTGAAATGCGTAGGGAGACACTGGTCAGAGAAATAGCAAGCATCGAACTTAAGCTAAAAGAATCCTTTAGGAGTCAGGAATCGCGGGAAGAACTAAAAGCCATAAATGAAATCGAAAGAAACCCAAAGTATTTCTTCTCCTATGCCAAATCAAAATCGAGAACAACGTCCAGTATTGGGCCCCTACTTAAACAAGATGGGTCCTACACAGATGACAACAAGGAAATGAGTGAGCTACTCAAGTCCCAATATGACTCAGTTTTTAGCAAGCCGCTAACCAGACTGAGAGTCGAAGATCAAAATGAATTTTTTATGAGAGAGCCACAAAATTTGATTAACACAAGCCTATCCGATGTTATCCTGACGCCAAATGACTTCGAACAGGCGATAAATGACATGCCCATGCACTCTGCCCCAGGGCCAGACTCATGGAACTCTGTGTTCATCAAGAACTGCAAGAAGCCCCTATCACGAGCCTTTTCCATCCTATGGAGAGGGAGCATGGACACGGGGGTCGTCCCACAGTTACTAAAAACAACAGACATAGCCCCACTCCACAAAGGGGGCAGTAAAGCAACAGCAAAGAACTACAGACCAATAGCACTAACATCCCATATCATAAAAATCTTTGAAAGGGTCCTAAGAAGCAAGATCACCACCCATCTAGAAACCCATCAGTTACACAACCCAGGGCAACATGGGTTTAGAACAGGTCGCTCCTGTCTGTCTCAACTATTGGACCACTACGACAAGGTCCTAAATGCACTAGAAGACAAAAAGAATGCAGATGTAATATATACAGACTTTGCAAAAGCCTTCGACAAGTGTGACCATGGCGTAATAGCGCACAAAATGCGTGCTAAAGGAATAACAGGAAAAGTCGGTCGATGGATCTATAATTTCCTCACTAACAGAACACAGAGAGTAGTCGTCAACAGAGTAAAGTCCGAGGCAGCTACGGTGAAAAGCTCTGTTCCACAAGGCACAGTACTCGCTCCCATCTTGTTCCTCATCCTTATATCCGACATAGACAAGGATGTCAGCCACAGCACCGTGTCTTCCTTTGCAGATGACACCCGAATCTGCATGACAGTGTCTTCCATTGCAGACACTGCAAAGCTCCAGGCAGACATCAACCAAATCTTTCAGTGGGCTGCAGAAAACAATATGAAGTTCAACGATGAGAAATTTCAATTACTCAGATATGGTAAACATGAGGAAATTAAATCTTCATCAGAGTACAAAACAAATTCTGGCCACAAAATAGAGCGAAACACCAACGTCAAAGACCTGGGAGTGATCATGTCGGAGGATCTCACCTTCAAGGACCATAACACTGTATCAATCGCATCTGCTAGAAAAATGACAGGATGGATAATGAGAACCTTCAAAACTAGGGAGGCCAAGCCCATGATGACACTCTTCAGGTCACTTGTTCTATCTAGGCTGGAATATTGCTGCACACTAACAGCACCTTTCAAGGCAGGTGAAATTGCCGACCTAGAAAATGTACAGAGAACTTTCACGGCGCGCATAACGGAGATAAAACACCTCAATTATTGGGAGCGCTTGAGGTTCCTAAACCTGTATTCCCTGGAACGCAGGAGGGAGAGATACATGATTATATACACCTGGAAAATCCTAGAGGGACTAGTACCGAACTTGCACACGAAAATCACCCACTACGAAAGCAAAAGACTTGGCAGACGATGCACCATCCCCCCAATGAAAAGCAGGGGTGTCACTAGCACGTTAAGAGACCATACAATAAGTGTCAGGGGCCCGAGACTGTTCAACTGCCTCCCAGCACACATAAGGGGGATTACCAACAGACCCCTGGCAGTCTTCAAGCTGGCACTGGACAAGCACCTAAAGTCAGTTCCGGATCAGCCGGGCTGTGGCTCGTATGTTGGTTTGCGTGCAGCCAGCAGCAACAGCCTGGCTGATCAGGCTCTGATCCACCAGGAGGCCTGGTCTCAGACCGGGCCGCGGGGGCGTTGACCCCCGAAACTCTCTCCAGGTAAACTCCAGGTAAATCCAGAAAGGGCAATAAGTGGAGAGAGTAGCATAATTGGGAAAGATAAATGAGACTAAATTTGTGCCTACACGACGGATCTTTCAACCACACCCCCCCCTAACCCTCCCTCCCTCACACACAAGCACACACACACAAGGGTAGACACACACACACACACACACACACACACATACACACACATACACACACACACATACATACACACATACATAAACACATACACACACACACAAACACAAACACACACACACACACCACACACACACCACACACACACCACACACGCACACACCACACACACATGCGCACACACACACACGCACATACACACACACACACTCGACCCCTGCAACCACAAATAGGTGAGTACAAATAGGTGAGTACACACACACACCCACACTCATACACACACACACACACACACACACACACACACACACACACACACACACACACACACACACACACACAATGCACACTGCAATGGATCAGAGAATACCTGACAGGGAGGCAACAACGAGTCATGGTACGTAATGATGTATCACAGTGGGCACCTGTGACGAGCGGGGTCCCACAGGGGTCGGTCCTAGGACCAGTGCTATTTTTGGTATATGTGAACGACATGACGGAAGGGTTAGACTCAGAAGTGTCCCTGTTTGCAGATGATGTGAAGTTAATGAGGAGAATTAAATCTGATGAGGACCAGGCAGGACTTCAAAGAGACCTGGACAGACTGGACACCTGGTCCAGCAAATGGCTTCTCGAATTTAATCCTGCCAAATGCAAAGTCATGAAGATAGGGGAAGGGCACAGAAGACCACAGACAGAGTATAGGCTAGGTGGCCAAAGACTGCAAACCTCACTCAAGGAGAAAGATCTTGGGGTAAGTATAACACCGAGCATGTCTCCGGAAGCACACATCAATCAGATAACTGCTGCAGCATATGGGCGCCTGGCAAACCTGAGAACAGCATTCCGATACCTTAGTAAGGAATCATTCAAGACACTGTACACCGTGTATGTCAGGCCCATACTGGAGTATGCAGCACCTGTTTGGAACCCGCACTTGATAAAGCACGTCAAGAAACTAGAGAAAGTACGAAGGTTTGCAACAAGGTTAGTTCCAGAGCTAAGGGGAATGTCCTATGAAGAAAGATTAAGGGAAATCGGCCTGACGACACTGGAGGACAGGAGGGTCAGGGGAGACATGATAACGACATATAAAATACTGCGTGGAATAGACAAGGTGGACAAGGACAGGATGTTCCAGGGAGGGGACACAGAAACAAGAGGCCACAATTGGAAGTTGAAGACACAAATGAGTCAGAGAGATAGTAGGAAGTATTTCTTCAGTCATAGAGTTGTAAGGCAGTGGAATAGCCTAGAAAATGACGTAGTGGAGGCAGGAACCATACACAGTTTTAAGACGAGGTTTGATAAAGCTCATGGAGCGGGGAGAGAGAGGGCCTAGTAGCAACCGGTGAAGAGGCGGGGCCAGGAGCTAGGACTCGACCCCTGCAACCACAAAAAAATAGGTGAGTACACACACACACGCAAATACAACAGGCCTAGTGTCTAATCGACATGTGCCTAGGACAAAATGGTAACTAACTAACACACACACACACACACACACACACATACACACACACACACACACCCTCCACCACTTGACACAAACACTTGACACAAACACGTACCACCCCTTCCCTAACCACCTCACCTTAGCCACCTACCCCTCCCCCAAACCACCTAACCCCTCCCCAAACCGTCTAACCCCCGCCCAACTACCTCCCTCCCTCCAATAACCATCCTCCCCCTCCCCCATAATCATCCATCCCCTCTCTCCCCCAAACCATCTAACTCCCTCCCCCAACTATCTCTACCCCTCCAACAACCATCCTCCCCCTCCCCCACAACCATCCATCCCCTCTCCTAACCATCTATTCCCCTCCCCCTAACCAGGATGAGGACAAGGGGCTCCAAGGACGAATCTGAGAGGGAGGAATGGGAGGTAGAGCTCAAAAAAAGGGAGGAAGACTGGGGAAGGAGACTAGATGAGCTGGAAAGGAAGATGGAAGAGAGGTTAGCAGCAGAATGCAGAAGGTGGAAGCAACAGGCCACAGCAGCAGAAATCAAGATAGAGAGATTAGAAGAGGAGCTGAGACATCTGAAACAGCACAGAGACAAAGATATTACAGAAGTAGCATCGGCAATGGCTACATCGAACACAGACAACAGGTCCGAAGGAAGAATGGAAACTAAACTGTATGCAGAGGTCCTGTCAAACCCACATGGGGCCAAAACAAAGACAGGGAGCACACTAGGACAGAATGAGAGGTTGGAAGACATTGAAGGAACTAGGACATGTGCAAGGACCTTACCAGATACCTGTGGGGGCCAGGAGCAGGTGAGCAGGAAGGATAAACCAAGAAGCATAGGGGCCATAACTAGGGAAGGGACTGAAGGAAGGAACACTCCACGGGAAGGAACTAAAACACATCAGAGGATGCAATGGGAGTCACAGTGGGAGGTGGAAAGGGAGAGATCCGTGTTTGTCTATAGGCTAGACGAAGCTAAAGGGGAAACTTATGATGAAAGAAAGCAGGAGGAGAAAAAAGCGATTGAAGATATCATGAAGGTGATAGGCGAGGGGGACATGACCCAGGTGGCAAATTTTCGGAGAATTGGGTGGTTCACAAAGAAAAGGAATCGGCCTCTCAAAGTAATTTTCAAGGCAGAATCAACCCGAACCATGATCCTGCAGGAGAAAGCAAGGCTGAGAGGCAAGCAGGAGTTCCGGAGTGTGTTCCTCGACCGAGACAGAACACAGGACGAAAGGAAGACAATGAAAGAGAGTTCAAAAACGAAAGGAGAAATGGGAGGAAATGAAAAAGGAGAGCAGAATAACCCAGGATCAAATGGAAGGACAAGCGCACCCCCCAGAAACACCTGCAGAAGGACTCCAGCCATGACAACCCCAAGGCAACTGAACAATCCAAACCAACCATCACACACCGATCCCTCTGTTTCCACCCCCCGCACCACAGTTACAGTATTAGAACAGAAGTTGAAGGTTTGGTACACAAATGCAGATCGATTAACGAATAAACATGAGGAATGGCAAGAAAGAATCAATGAGAAGTCCCCAGACATCATAGCAGTTACAGAAACAAAACTCATGGAGACAATAACAGATGCAATCTTCCCACCAGGATACCAGATCATGAGGAAAGATAGAAGGGGCAGGGGGGAGGTGGGGTTGCTCTGCTCGTAAAAAACAGATGGAAATTCGAGAAAATGGAAGAAATAGATGAGAACGGAGAAAGAGACTACATAGCAGGTACACTTCAGTCTGGGGAACACAAAGTGGTCATTGCAGTGATGTATAATCCACCACAGAACTGCAGGAGGCCAAGAGAGGAATATGAAGAGAGCAACAGAGCAATGGTGGACACACTTGCTGAGGTGGCAAGAAGAGCTCACTCCAGCAGAGCAAAGTTGCTGGTTATGGGGGATTTCAACCACAGGAAGATTGACTGGGAAAACCTGGAGCCACATGGGGGTCCCGAAACATGGAGAGCCAGGATGTTGGACGTGGTGCTGGAAAACCTCATGCACCAACATGTTAAGGACACTACCAGAGTGAGAGGGGAGGATGAACCAGCAAGATTGGACCTTGTGTTCACCCTGGGCAGCTCAGACATTGAGGACATCAAGTATGAGAGTCCCCTAGGAGCTAGCGACCACGTGGTTCTGTGCTTTGATTACATAGTAGAGCTGCAAGTGGAGAGAATAACAGGAGTAGAATGGGAAAAGCCTGACTATAAAAGAGGGGACTACATAGGGTTGAAGAACTTCTTGCAGGAGGTCCAGTGGGACAGAGAACTGGCAGGAAAGCCAGTAAATGAAATGATGGAATATGTAGCAACAAAATGCAAGGAGGCAGTGGAAAGGTTCATTCCCAAGGGCAACAGTAAAAACGGGAAGACCAGAACGAACCCCTGGTTTACCCGACGGTGTAAGGAGGCAAAAACAAAGTGCAATAGAGAATGGAAAAAGTACAGAAGGCAGAGAACACACGAAAATAGGGAGATCAGTCGCAGAGCCAGGAATGAGTACGCACAGGTAAGGAGGGAGGCCCAGCGACATTATGAAAATGACATAGCATCGAGAATCAAGACTGACCCGAAACTGTTGTATGGCCACATCAGGAGGAAGACAACAGTCAAAGACCAGGTGATCAGATTAAAGACAGAAGGTGGAGAACTCACAAGAAATGATCAGGAGGTATGTGAGGAGCTGAACAGGAGATTTAAGGAAGTTTTTACAGTAGAGACAGGAAGGGCTGTGGGAAGACAGCACAGAAGGGAACATCAAGAGGGAATATACCAACAAGTGTTGGATGACATACGAACAACTGAGGAGGAGGTGAAGAAGCTCTTAAGTGACCTTGACACCTCAAAGGCGATGGGACCGGACAACATCTCCCCATGGGTCCTTAGAGAAGGAGCAGAGATGCTGTGTGTGCCTCTAACCACAATCTTCAACACATCCCTTGAAACTGGGCAACTACCTGAGAAATGGAAGACAGCTAATGTAGTCCCCATATTTAAGAAAGGAAACAGAAACGAGGCACTAAACTACAGACCTGTGTCTCTGACATGTATTGTGTGCCAAGTCATGGAGAAGATTATCAGGAGGAGAGTGGTCAAACACCTGGAAAGGAACAAGATTATAAATGAAAACCAGCATGGGTTCATGGAAGGCAAATCTTGTATCACAAACCTCCTGGAGTTTTATGACAAGGTAACAGAAGTAAGACACGAGAGAGAGAGGGGTGGGTAGATTGCGTTTTCCTAGACTGCAGGAAGGCCTTTGACACAGTTCCCCACAAGAGATTAGTGCAGAAGCTGGAGGATCAGGCACACGTAAAAGGAAGGGCACTGCAATGGATAAGGGAATACCTGACAGGGAGGCAGCAACGAGTCATGGTACATGAAGAGGTATCACAGTGGGCGCCTGTTACGAGCGGGGTCCCACAGGGGTCAGTTCTAGGACCAGTGCTATTTTTGATATATGTGAATGACATGATGGAAGGAATAGACTCTGAAGTGTCCCTGTTCGCAGATGACGTGAAGTTGATGAGAAGAATTAAATCGGATGAGGATGAGGCAGGACTGCAAAGAGACCTGGAGAGGCTGGACATGTGGTCCAGTAACTGGCTTCTCGAATTCAATCCAGCCAAATGCAAAGTCATGAAGATTGGGGAGGGGCAAAGAAGACCGCAGACAGAGTATAGGCTAGGTGGACAAAGACTACAGACCTCACTCAGGGAGAAAGACCTTGGGGTGACCATAACACCGAGCACATCACCGGAGGCACACATCAACCAAATAACCGCTGCAGCATACGGGCGCCTGGCAAACCTGAGAATAGAGTTCCGATACCTTAATAAGGAATCGTTCAAGACACTGTACACTGTGTATGTTAGGCCCATACTGGAGTATGCAGTACCAGTCTGGAACCCACACCTGGTCAAGCATGTCAAGAAGTTAGAGAAAGTACAAAGGTTTGCAACAAGGCTAGTCCCAGAGCTCAAGGGAATGTCGTACGAGGAAAGGTTAAGGGAAATCGGACTGACAACACTGGAGGACAGAAGGGTCAGGGGAGACATGATAGCGACATACAAGATACTGCGGGGAATAGACAAGGTGGACAGAGATAGGATGTTCCAGAGAGGGGACACAGGGACAAGGGGTCACAACTGGAAACTGAAGACTCAGACGAGTCACAGGAACGTTAGGAAGTATTTCTTCAGTCATAGAGTTGTCAACAAGTGGAATAGCCTAGCAAGTGAAGTAGTGGAGGCAGGAACCATACATAGTTTTAAGAAGAGGTATGACAAAGCTCAGGAAGCAGAGAGAGAGAGGATCCAGTAGCGATCAGTGAAGAGGCGGGGCCAGGAGCTGAGTCTCGACCCCTGCAACTACAATTAGGTGAATTAGGTGAGTACATATCCAGACTCACACATACACTCCCCCCCTCCCCACTGACATCTAACTCCTTCCACTGATCCCACCCCTCCCTCTTTCACTCTCCCCCTCCCCACCTCTCCCTCCTTCTCCTTCTCCCTCTCCCTCTCCCACTCACCCACTTGATTCTCCCTCCTTCCCACTCCCCATATTCCCCCCTAAATCCCCCTCCCCACTCCTCTCCCACATAGCCACTGTTCCTCCTCTACCTTCCCCCCCCCCACACTCTGACGTACACACTACTAACCTAACACACAGAATTACATAGGTTTCCCACTCTGAGGCAATCAGGATAAAACAAAAATGGGTTGCCAGAGAACAGGAAGAAATCCCAAGGGTCAGGAGGTAGAAGCTGCAAAGGAAGATTGGGCAGCAGAGCTCATAAAAAGGGAACATGAATGGGAAAAGAAACTACAAGAATTGAGCATGAGAATGGAAGAGAGGATAGATATGGAAAGCAGGAAGTGGGAGGTGCAAGTCAAAGCAGCAGAGGCTAGGATACAGAGTTTAGAAGAGGAACTGAAAAATCTGAAACAGCCTAAAGAACTAAAGAACATTTTGGGATTGACATCAGAGACTGCTTCCTCAGTCATAAATAAGGGGACGGTAGGGAAAGAAGGAGCAAAACTGCATGTAGAAGCTCTATCAGAGGAGACAGTAGTAAATGAAAAAACTAAGCTCTATGTGCAGGCCCTAACAGACCACAGCAGAGCCCAGGGAAAGCCGAGAAGGGAAAATGACAGGCCACTGAGCCCAAGTACATTAGCTAGTGAAACTGAAGAAAAGAAACCTGAAATGGAGGAAATCAAATTGAATGAGGGGATACGCAAGGATATGCAGTTAGAGAATGAAAGGGGGAGGTCAGTCTTTGTGTATGGGCTCCAGGAAGTTCAAGGGGGAAACATATGAAGCAAGAAAACAAGGGGAAAAAATAGCAATAGAAGAAGATGACATGACCCAGCTGGAAAATTTTCGGAGAATAGTGGGATTTGTAAAAAAAAAAGAATCCAGCCAGTGAAAGTGACCTTCAAGGCAGAATCGACTCGAAACAGGATCCTGCAGGAGAAAGCACGCTTAAGGGACATGCCAGAATACAGGAAGGTGTATCTCGACTGAGACAGAACACAAGAAGAAAGGCAGAAACTGAGAGAGATGGTACAAAGGCAAAAGGAAGAAAGAGAGAGGATGGAGAAGACAGACAGGAAATCCCAGACCCAGGAAGAACAAATACAGCCTCCCTCACAACTTCCTATAGAAGCCTCCCAACCAGGTCAACCCCAGTGCAACCAAACACTCTAAACCAAAACACCCATGCCACATCCAATGCCCCCCACCCACTGCATTACAAACTCCACCCCCACAGCAACCACCCATAGTTCCTTATCAGGTCTCCCACTTCCCCAACCCCAATGTACCTCCCAGACCACAGTCTTAGAAAAGAAGCTGAAGGTGTGGTATACAAAAGCAGATGGAATAACAAATAAGTATGATGAGTGGCATGAAAGAATCAAGGAGACATCCCCAGACATAATAACACTCACAGAAACAAAACTCACAAGAATAATAACAGATTCAATCTTTCTATCCGGAAATCAAATCCTCACGAAAGACAGAGGGAGGAGAGGGGGAGGAGGAATTGCACTGCTCATTAAAAACCAGTAGGGTTTTCAGAAAATGGAAGGAATGGATGGCACGGGCGAAAGGGAATACTTAGTAGGAACAATCCAGTCTGAGGGACATAAGGTGATAATTGCAGTAATGTACAACCCACCACAGAACTGCAGGAGGCCAAGAGAAGAATATGACGAGAGCAACAGAGCAATGGTCGACACACTAGCTGAGGTGGCCAGGAGAGCACACATGGGGGGAACAAAGTTACTAGTTATCTGTGATCTCAATCACAAGGAGATTGACTGGGAAAACCTGGAGCCCTATGGGGGTCCAGAAACATGGAGAGCCAAGATGATGGATGTGGTACTGGAAAACCTTGTATTCACCTTGAGTAGTTGTGACATACAGGACATCATGTATGAAAGGCCCCTGGGAGCTAGTGATCATGTGGTTCTGTGCTTCGACTATATAGTTGAGCTCCAAGTGGAGAGAGTAGCAGGAATAGGTTGGGAAAAACCAAACTACAAAAGGGGGAACTACTCAGGCATGAGGAACTTCCTTCAAGACATTCAATGGGAGAGGGAACTGAGAGGAAAACCAGTACAAGAAATGATGGACTATGTGGCAACAAAATGCAAGGAGGCAGAGGACAGGTTTGTTCCCAAGGGAAACAGAAATAATGGGAAGAACAGAGCGAGTCCTTGGTTCACCCAAAGTTGTAGGGAGGGAAAAACTAGGTGTACTAGAGAATGGAAAAGGTACAGAAGACAGAGAACTCAGGAAAATAAAGAGATTAGTCGAAGAGCCAGAAACTAATATGCACAGATAAGAAGGGAGGATCAGCGACAATATGAAAATGATATAGCATCGAAAGTCAAGACTGACCCGAAGCTGTTGTACAGCCACATCAGGAGGAAAACAACAGTCAAGGACCAGGTAATCAGACTGAGGAAGGGTGATGGGGAGTTCACGAGAAACGACCGAGAGGTATGTCAGGAGCTCAACACGAGATTTAAAGAAGTATTTACAGTGGAAACCAGTAGGACTCCAGGAAATCAGAACAGGGGGGTACACCAGCAAGTGAGGTACATATAACCAAGGAGGAGGTGAAGAAGCTGCTATGCGAACTTGACACCTCAAAGGCGGTGGAACCAAACATCTCTCCATGGGTCCTTAAAGAGGGAGCAGAGATACTGTGTGTGCCATTAACAAAGATCTTCAACACATCATTTGAAACTGGGCAACTCCCTGAGGTATGGAAGATGACAAATGTAGTCCCAATTTTTAAAAAGGGAGACAGACATGAGGAACTAAACTACAGACCTGTATCACTAACGTGTATAGTATGCAAGGTCATGGAGAAGATCATCAGGAGTGGTGGAGCACCTGGATAGAAACAAGTGTGTAATTGACAACCAGCATGGTTTCAGGGAGGGAAAATCCTGTGTCACAATCCTACTAGAGTTTTATGACAAGGTGACAGAAGTAAGACAAGAGAGAGAGGGGTGGATCGACTGCATTTTTCTGGACTGCAAGAAGGCCTTCAACACAGTTCCCCACAAGAGGTTACTGCAAAAGCTAGAGGATCATGCACACATAACAGGAAAGGCACTACAATGGATCAGAGAATACCTGACAGGGAGGCAACAACGAGTCATGGTACGTGACGAGGTGTCAGAGTGGGCGCCTGTGACAAGCGGTGTTCCACAGGGGTCAGTCCTAGGACATGTGCTGTTCTTGGTATATGTGAACGACATAACGGAAGGGATAGACTCAGAAGTGTCCTTGTTTGCAGATGATGTGAAGTTAATGAGAAAAATCAAATCAGACAGGACTACAAAGAGACCTGGACAGGCTAAACGCCTGGTCCAGCAACTGGCTCCTTAAGCTTAACCCTGCCAAATGTAAAGTCATGAAGACTGGGGAAGGGCAAAGAAGACCGCAGTTGTTGCTGGTTGTCAATTATACACTTGTTTCTTTCCAGGTGCTCCACCACTCTCATCCTGATGGTCTTCTCCATGACTTTGCATACTATACACATTAGTGATACAGGTCTGTAGTTTAGTGTCTCATGCCTGTCTCCCTTTTTAAAAACTGGGACTACATTTGCCATCTTCCATACCTCAGGGAGTTGCCCAGTTTCAATTTATGTGTTTCTAAAGATCTTTGTTAATGGCACACACAATATCTCTGCTCCCTCTTTAAGGACCCATGGAGAGATGTCTGGTCCCACTGCCTTTGAGGTGTCAAGTTCACATAGCAGCTTCACCTCCTCCTTGGTTATATGTACCTCATCCAGCACTTGCTGGTGTACCCCCCTGTTCTGATTTCCTGGAGTCCTACTGGTTTCCACTATAAATACTTCTTTAAATCTCGTGTTGAGCTCCTGACATACCTCTCGGTCGTTTCTTGTGAAGTCCCCATCACCCTTCCTCAGTCTGATTACCTGGTCCTTGACTGTTGCTTTCCTCCTGATATGGCTATACAACAGCTTTGGGTCAGACTTGACTTTTGATGCTTTGTCATTTTCATATTGTCGCTGAGCCTCCCTTCTTATCTGTGCATATTCATTTCTGGCTCTTCGGCTAATCTCTCTATTTTCCTGAGTTCTCTGTCTTCTGTACCTTTTCCATTCTCTAGTACACCTTGTTTTTGCCTCCCTACACCTTTGAGTGAACCACGGACTTGTTCTGTTCTTCCCATTATGAACAAACCTCTCCTCTGCTCTTTGCATTTTGTTGCCACATAGTCCATCATTTCTTGTACTGGTTTTCCTCTCAGTTCCCTCTCCCACTGAATGTCTTGCAGGAAGTTCCTCATGCCTGAGTAGTTCCCCCTTTTGTAGTTTGGTTTTTCCCAACCTATTCCTGCTACTCTCTCCACTTGGAGCTCAACTATGTAGTCGAAGCACAGAACCACATGATCACTAGCTCCCAGGGGCCTTTCATACATGATATCCTCGATGTCTGAACTACTCAAGGTGAATACAAGGTCCAGTCTTGCTGGTTCACCCTCTACTCTCTCTCACTGGTAGTGTCTCTAACATGTTGATGCATGAGGTTTTCCAGTACCACATCCATCATCTTGGCTCTCCATGTTTTGGAACCCCCATGGGGCTCCAGGTTTACCCAGTCAATCTCCTTGTGATTGAAATCACCCATAACTAGCAACTTTGCTCCCCCCATGTGTGCTCTCCTGGCCACCTCAGCTAGTGTGTCGACCATTGCTCTGTTGCTCTCATCGTATTCTTCTCTTGGCCTCCTGCAGTTCTGTGGTGGGTTGTACATTACTGCAATTATCACCTTATGTCCCTCAGACTGGATTGTTCCTACTAAGTATTCCCTTTCGCCCATGCCATCCATTCCTTCCATTTTCTCAAAACCTCACAACTCCTCCTCCCCCTCTCCTCCCTCTGTCTTTCCTGAGGATTTGATATCCAAATGGAAAGATTGAATCTGTTATTATTCTGGTGAGTTTTGTTTCTGTGAGTGCTATTATGTCTGGGGATGTCTCCTTGATTCTTTTATACCACTCCTCATACTTATTTGTTTTTCCATCTGCATTTGTATACCACACCTTCAACTTCTTTTGTGGGAGGTATATTGGGGTTGGGGAAGTGGGAGACCTGATATGGAACTATGGGTGGTTGCTGTGGGGGGTGGAGTTTGTAATGCAGTTGGTGGTGGCATTGGATATGGCATAGGTGTTTTGTTTTAGAGTGTTTGGTTGCACTGTGGCTGACCTGTGTGTGTGTGTTTGTATGTATATATAGCCTAAACTGCACTGAACCTTTCTTCAGTTTAATTACACCAGCATTAAAATTTATGCTCTGAAGTGGTATATATATATATATATATATATATATATATATATATATATATATATATATATATATATATATATATATATATATATATGTATATATGTATACATGTATATATATTATAGGTAGTAGGTTGGTAGACAGCAACCACCCAGGGAGGTACTACCGTCCTGCCAAGTGAGTGTAAAACGAAAGCCTGTAATTGTTTTACATGATGGTAGGAAGGTAGTAGGTTGGTAGACAGCAACCACCCAGGGAGGTACTACCGTCCTGCCAAGTGAGTGTAAAACGAAAGCCTGTAATTGTTTTACATGATGGTAGGATTGCTGGTGTCTTTTGTCTGTCTCATAAATATGCAAGATTACAGGTACGTCTTGCTACTTCTACTTACACTTAGGTCACACTACACATACATGTACAAGCACATATATACACCCCCCTCTGGGTTTTCTTCTATTTTCTTTCTAGTTCTTATTCTTGTTTATTTCCTCTTATCTCCATGGGGAAGTGGAACAGAATTCTTCCTCCATAAGCCATGCGTGTTGTAAGAGGCGACTAAAATGCCGGGAGCAAGGGGCTAGTAACCTCTTTTCCTGTATATATTACTAAATGTAAAAGGAGAAACTTTTGTTTTTCCTTTTGGGCCACCCCGCCTCGGTGGGATACGGCCGGTGTGTTGAAAGAAGGAAAGATATATATATATATATATATATATATATATATATATATATATATATATATATATATATATATATATATATATATATATATATATATAGTATATAATTATTGTAACCACAGAACAAGTGGTACTGATCAATAACAACACTGCACTAGCCAAGGAGTCGAGCCCCTGCTGTTTCGGCCCGCCTCATGGTGAGAAAACGCATGATGCTTTAGACCACTAGAACACACAATTCTTAACAATGGTGCATCCAGCCAAACTAGATGCTGTACCCACCATCGAAGGACATACAGTGGTGTGGACGCCTCTGAGCTAATTTCATTCTACTCCCTGATTGTGTACTAGCTCAAGAAGCAGTGAGTACAACATCTAGCTTGGATTGGTACACCTGTAAACAGAACACAACTTCATATTAATTGTAATATAGCCATGGCAATAGCTATAATATAGTAATAGCTATACAGTTATGGGAAAAAAACAAGAGTATTAATGCATTATTTGTGAATAGACACCCCACTTCACAAAGGGGGCAGTAAAGCAACAGCAAAGAACTACAGACCAATAGCACTAACATCCCATATCATAAAAATCTTTGAAAGGGTCCTAAGAAGCAAGATCACCACACATCTAGAAACCCATCAGTTACACAACCCAGGGCAACATGGGTTTAGAACAGGTCGCTCCTGTCTGTCTCAACTATTGGATCACTACAACAAGGTCCTAAATGCACTAGAAGATAAAAAGAATGCAGATGTAATATATACAGACTTTGCAAAAGCCTTCGACAAGTGTGACCATGGCGTAATAGCACACAAAATGCGTGCTAAAGGAATAACAGGAAAAGTCGGTCGATGGATCTATAATTTCCTCACTAGCAGAACACAGAGAGTAGTCGTCAACAGAGTAAAGTCCGAGGCAGCTACGGTGAAAAGCTCTGTTCCACAAGGCACAGTACTCGCTCCCATCTTGTTCCTCATCCTCATATCCGACATAGACAAGGATGTCAGCCACAGCACCGTGTCTTCCTTTGCAGATGACACCCGAATCTGCATGACAGTGTCTTCCATTGCAGACACTGCAAGGCTCCAGGCGGACATCAACCGAATCTTTCAGTGGGCTGCAGAAAACAATATGAAGTTCAACGATGAGAAATTTCAATTACTCAGATATGGTAAACATGAGGAAATTAAATCTTCATCAGAGTACAAAACAAATTCTGGCCACAAAATAGAGCGAAACACCAACGTCAAAGACCTGGGAGTGATCATGTCGGAGGATCTCACCTTCAAGGACCATAACATTGTATCAATCGCATCCGCTAGAAAAATGACAGCATGGATAATGAGAACCTTCAAAACTAGGGAGGCCAAGCCCATGATGACACTCTTCAGGTCACTTGTTCTATCTAGGCTGGAGTATTGCTGCACACTAACAGCACCTTTCCAGGCAGGTGAAATTGCCGACCTAGAAAATGTACAGAGAACTTTCACGGCATGCATAACGGAGATAAAACACCTCAATTACTGGGAGCGCTTGAGGTTCCTAAACCTGTATTCCCTGGAATGCAGGAGGGAGAGATACATGATTATATACACCTGGAAAATCCTAGAGGGACTAGTACCGAACTTGCACATGAAAATCACTCACTATGAAAGCAAAACACTTGGCAGGCGATGCACCATCCCCCCAATGAAAAGCAGGGGTGTCACTAGCACGTTAAGAGACCATACAATAAGTGTCAGGGGCCCGAGACTGTTCAACTGCCTCCCAGCACACATAAGGGGGATTACCAACAGACCCCTGGCAGTCTTCAAGCTGGCACTGGACAAGCACCTAAAGTCAGTTCCTGATCAGCCGGGCTGTGGCTCGTACGTTGGTTTGCGTGCAGCCAGCAGCAACAGCCTGGTTAATCAGGCTCTGATCCACCAGGAAGCCTGGTCACAGACCGGGCTGCGGGGGCGTTGACCCCCGGAACTCTCTCCAGGTAAACTCCAGGTAAAGTCAGTACCTTACCGGCCAGGCTATGGTTCGTACATCGATTTGCGTGTGGCCAGCATTAACAGCCTGGCTGAGCAGGCCCTGATCCAATGCCAAGCCTGATCATGGACCAGGCCACGAGGACAATGACCCTCGGAATACCCTCCATGTATACTCCAGGTATTGCAATGCTCTTTTGTTTACACATGGATGTGAGAGTAGCAGAGGGTGCATCAGCCGTTTTAATCGAAGCCAGGCTGGGAGAAGCTGCTCTTCTGGGCAAAGTGTGAGTTGCCCAGAAGGTAAGACATATAACAAAGTTCTGATGCTCTCTCAATAGTGCCACAGGGTTACTACACTGTATAAAAACACTGGGCAAAGGCAACCAAGAAGGAAAATATGAGTACTTGTCTTCAGACAGATGACCATTGAGATCCATGTCTCTATCCCACAATACAGGTGGAAACATTGGGTGTATATATATACTGGCGTCCCTGGTAAAGGGTTTTAACTGAGTTCTTGGGGTTAGCCGAGCCAATATTTTGACACAAAAACGTGGCACTATTTGATTTTGGCATTAGCCGATGACGCCATTACACAAGGGTCCACTGTACTTGGAAAATCCTAGAGGGATTAGTACAAAACTTTCACACAAAAAATCACTCCCTATGAAAGCAAAAGACTCGGCAGGAGATGCAACATTTCCCCAATAAAAGGCAGGGGCACCAAAAGTACACTGAGACAACACAATAAGTGTCCGGGGCCCAAGACTGTTCAACTGCCTCCAGGCATACGTAAGGAGAATTACCAACAGACCCCTGGCTGTCTTCAAGAAGGCACTGGACAGGCACCTAAAGTCAGTACCTGACCAACTGGGCTGTGGTTTGTACGTCAGTTTGCATGTGATCAGCCAGTACTGCCCTTCACCAAATTGTAGCATTCTCATACTGTAAACTACTAGAAACTACTTTTGAATCATGCTTCATAAAAAGCATTTTTGAAAATATGAATATGTTCTTGTTTGTATAGATTCACTTATAATTAACAGAACTACTGTAAAACTCTGATAAATTTCATTAGTGTTGTAGTCAGTAAGCCATTAAGTCGGCCCATAATGCCTAGGCATAATAGAGGCTCTCTTTGCACTGCAACCCATTATTATAAATACATAATCTCAATGTACTACTTGCAAATAAATAAATAAATTTGAATTTGAATGGACAAAACTATTCTATTTACCTTAAGGAACTTCTGGACAGCATTATGTGCTCTGGGACACTGAACTTTTCGTGTGTCATGCAACACCTCAACAAGTGTTGCTCCAGCATCTTCAGCATTTTGCACCAATTCCTGTAAAGTAAGATTTTAATTTTATGTCATTATCAGTGTGATTTAGTTGTTTTAGAGTACAAGCCACTGTGCACTAAAATTTACTGTTTCTTCATACATCAATTTATTACCGAACTTCTTTATATTTTTTACCCTAAAGTCACAATACACAAAGCTCTGACCTTAACCTGGATTTAAAAACTTCTTTAAAGACAATAAGATTAAGCATTTTCATCCATTTGTTAGAACAAAAGTTCAGATTCTCTAAATGATGTCTTGCAAAAAAACGTGTGGAGCCATGAATCTTGTGAAATGTAAGCAAATATACCTGGAGGGGGTTTCGGGGCTCAACGCCCTCACGGCCCGGTCCATTACCAAGCCTTGTAGTGGTTCAGGACCTGATCAACCAGGCTGTTACTTCTGGCTGCACCAAGTTGACATACGAATCACAGACCAGCTGATCAGCCTTTCTTGAAGACAGCCAGGGGTATATGTATGCTGGGAGGCAGATGAACAGGCTTGGGTCCCTAACACTTATTGTGTAGTCTCTTAGTGTACTCATGGTAACCCTGTTTTTCACTTGGGGGATGCTGCATTTCCTGCCAAGTCTTTTGCTTCCGTAGTGAGAAATTTTTGCATGCATATTTGGGACTAGTGTCTCTA
>NW_027197193.1:0-66693 GCF_038502225.1 Cherax quadricarinatus | reverse complement strand
GTGATAGCAGGGGTCGAGTCATAGCTCCTAGCCCCGCCATAGCAGGGGTCGAGTCATAGCTCCTAGCCCCGCCTCTTCACTGATCGCTACTAGGTCCTGTGTGTGTGTGTGTGTGTGTACTCACCTAGTTGTGATAGCAGGGGTCGAATCATAGCTCCTAGCCCCGCCTCTTCACTGATCGCTACTAGGTCCTGTGTGTGTGTGTGTGTGTACTCACCTAGTTGTGATAGCAGGGGTCGAGTCATAGCTCCTAGCCCCGCCTCTTCACTGATCGCTACTAGGTCCTGTGTGTGTGTATGTGTGTACTCACCTAGTTGTGATAGCAGGGGTCGAGTCATAGCTCCTAGCCCCGCCTCTTCACTGATCGCTACTAGGTCCTGTGTGTGTGTGTGTGTGTACTCACCTAGTTGTGATAGCAGGGGTCGAGTCATAGCTCCTAGCCCCGCCTCTTCACTGATCGCTACTAGGTCCTGTGTGTGTGTGTGTGTGTACTCACCTAGTTGTGATAGCAGGGGTCGAGTCATAGCTCCTAGCCCCGCCTCTTCACTGATCGCTACTAGGTCCTGTGTGTGTGTGTGTGTGTGTACTCACCTAGTTGTGATAGCAGGGGTCGAGTCATAGCTCCTAGCCCCGCCTCTTCACTGATCGCTACTAGGTCCTGTGTGTGTGTGTGTGTGTACTCACCTAGTTGTGATAGCAGGGGTCGAGTCATAGCTCCTAGCCCCGCCTCTTCACTGATCGCTACTAGGTCCTGTGTGTGTGTGTGTGTGTACTCACCTAGTTGTGATAGCAGGGGTCGAGTCATAGCTCCTAGCCCCGCCTCTTCACTGATCGCTACTAGGTCCTGTGTGTGTGTGTGTGTGTGTGTACTCACCTAGTTGTGATAGCAGGGGTCGAGTCATAGCTCCTAGCCCCGCCTCTTCACTGATCGCTACTAGGTCCTGTGTGTGTGTGTGTGTGTACTCACCTAGTTGTGATAGCAGGGGTCGAGTCATAGCTCCTAGCCCCGCCTCTTCACTGATCGCTACTAGGTCCTGTGTGTGTGTGTGTGTGTACTCACCTAGTTGTGATAGCAGGGGTCGAGTCATAGCTCCTAGCCCCGCCTCTTCACTGATCGCTACTAGGTCCTGTGTGTGTGTGTGTGTCTACTCACCCAGATGTGATAGCAGGGGTCGAGTCATAGTTCCTGGCCCCGACTCATCACTGATCGCTACTAGGTCCTGTGTGTGTGTGTGTTTTTCTCACCTAGTTGTGATAGCAGGAGTCGAGTCATAGCTCCTAGCCCCGCCTCTTCACTGATCGCTACTAGGTCCTGTGTGTGTGTGTGTGTGTGTGTACTCACCTAGTTGTGATAGCAGGGGTCGAGTCATAGCTCCTAGCCCCGCCTCTTCACTGATCGCTACTAGGTCCTGTGTGTGTGTGTGTGTGTACTCACCTAGTTGTGATAGCAGGGGTCGAGTCATAGCTCCTAGCCCCGCCTCTTCACTGATCGCTACTAGGTCCTGTGTGTGTGTGTGTGTCTACTCACCTAGTTGTGATAGCAGGTGTCGAGTCATAATTCCTGGCCCCGACTCTTCACTGATCGCTACTAGGTCCTGTGTGTATGTGTGTGAACTCACCTAGTTGTGATAGCAGGGTTCGAGTCATAGCTCCTAGCCCCGCCTCTTCACTGATCGCTACTAGGTCCTGTGTGTGTGTGTGTGTGTGTGTACTCACCTAGTTGTGATAGCAGGGGTCGAGTCATAGCTCCTAGCCCCGCCTCTTCACTGATCGCTACTAGGTCCTGTGTGTGTGTGTGTGTGTACTCACCTAGTTGTGATAGCAGGGGTCGAGTCATAGCTCCTAGCCCCGCCTCTTCACTGATCGCTACTAGGTCCTGTGTGTGTGTGTGTGTGTGTACTCACCTAGTTGTGATAGCAGGGGTCGAGTCATAGCTCCTAGCCCCGCCTCTTCACTGATCGCTACTAGGTCCTGTGTGTGTGAGATTGTACTCACCTAGTTGTGATAGCAGGGGTCGAGTCATAGCTCCTAGCCCCGCCTCTTCACTGATCGCTACTAGGTCCTGTGTGTGTGTGTGTGTGTGTACTCACCTAGTTGTGATAGCAGGGGTCGAGTCATAGCTCCTAGCCCCGCCTCTTCACTGATCGCTACTAGGTCCTGTGTGTGTGTGTGTGTGTACTCACCTAGTTGTGATAGCAGGGGTCGAGTCATAGCTCCTAGCCCCGCCTCTTCACTGATCGCTACTAGGTCCTGTGTGTGTGTGTGTGTGTACTCACCTAGTTGTGATAGCAGGGGTCGAGTCATAGCTCCTAGCCCCGCCTCTTCACTGATCGCTACTAGGTCCTGTGTGTGTGTGTGTGTGTGTGTACTCACCTAGTTGTGATAGCAGGGGTCGAGTCATAGCTCCTAGCCCCGCCTCTTCACTGATCGCTACTAGGTCCTGTGTGTGTGTGTGTGTGTACTCACCTAGTTGTGATAGCAGGGGTCGAGTCATAGCTCCTAGCCCCGCCTCTTCACTGATCGCTACTAGGTCCTGTGTGTGTGTGTGTGTGTGTGTGTACTCACCTAGTTGTGATAGCAGGGGTCGAGTCATAGCTCCTAGCCCCGCCTCTTCACTGATCGCTACTAGGTCCTGTGTGTGTGTGTGTGTACTCACCTAGTTGTGATAGCAGGGGTCGAGTCATAGCTCCTAGCCCCGCCTCTTCACTGATCGCTACTAGGTCCTGTGTGTGTGTGTGTGTGTACTCACCTAGTTGTGATAGCAGGGGTCGAGTCATAGCTCCTAGCCCCGCCTCTTCACTGATCGCTACTAGGTCCTGTGTGTGTGTGTGTGTGTACTCACCTAGTTGTGATAGCAGGGGTCGAGTCATAGCTCCTAGCCCCGCCTCTTCACTGATCGCTACTAGGTCCTGTGTGTGTGTGTGTGTGTGTGTGTACTCACCTAGTTGTGATAGCAGGGGTCGAGTCATAGCTCCTAGCCCCGCCTCTTCACTGATCGCTACTAGGTCCTGTGTGTGTGTGTGTGTGTACTCACCTAGTTGTGATAGCAGGGGTCGAGTCATAGCTCCTAGCCCCGCCTCTTCACTGATCGGTCCTACTAGGTCCTGTGTGTGTGTGTGTGTGTGTGTGTACTCACCTAGTTGTGATAGCAGGGGTCGAGTCATAGCTCCTAGCCCCGCCTCTTCACTGATCGCTACTAGGTCCTGTGTGTGTGTGTGTGTGTACTCACCTAGTTGTGATAGCAGGGGTCGAGTCATAGCTCCTAGCCCCGCCTCTTCACTGATCGCTACTAGGTCCTGTGTGTGTGTGTGTGTGTGTGTGTACTCACCTAGTTGTGATAGCAGGGGTCGAGTCATAGCTCCTAGCCCCGCCTCTTCACTGATCGCTACTAGGTCCTGTGTGTGTGTGTGTGTGTACTCACCTAGTTGTGATAGCAGGGGTCGAGTCATAGCTCCTAGCCCCGCCTCTTCACTGATCGCTACTAGGTCCTGTGTGTGTGTGTGTGTGTACTCACCTAGTTGTGATAGCAGGGGTCGAGTCATAGCTCCTAGCCCCGCCTCTTCACTGATCGCTACTAGGTCCTGTGTGTGTGTGTGTGTGTACTCACCTAGTTGTGATAGCAGGGGTCGAGTCATAGCTCCTAGCCCCGCCTCTTCACTGATCGCTACTAGGTCCTGTGTGTGTGTGTGTGTGTGTGTACTCACCTAGTTGTGATAGCAGGGGTCGAGTCATAGCTCCTAGCCCCGCCTCTTCACTGATCGCTACTAGGTCCTGTGTGTGTGTGTGTGTGTACTCACCTAGTTGTGATAGCAGGGGTCGAGTCATAGCTCCTAGCCCCGCCTCTTCACTGATCGCTACTAGGTCCTGTGTGTGTGTGTGTGTGTACTCACCTAGTTGTGATAGCAGGGGTCGAGTCATAGCTCCTAGCCCCGCCTCTTCACTGATCGCTACTAGGTCCTGTGTGTGTGTGTGTGTGTGTACTCACCTAGTTGTGATAGCAGGGGTCGAGTCATAGCTCCTAGCCCCGCCTCTTCACTGATCGCTACTAGGTCCTGTGTGTGTGTGTGTGTGTACTCACCTAGTTGTGATAGCAGGGGTCGAGTCATAGCTCCTAGCCCCGCCTCTTCACTGATCGCTACTAGGTCCTGTGTGTGTGTGTGTGTACTCACCTAGTTGTGATAGCAGGGGTCGAGTCATAGCTCCTAGCCCCGCCTCTTCACTGATCGCTACTAGGTCCTGTGTGTGTGTGTGTGTGTGTACTCACCTAGTTGTGATAGCAGGGGTCGAGTCATAGCTCCTAGCCCCGCCTCTTCACTGATCGCTACTAGGTCCTGTGTGTGTGTGTGTGTGTACTCACCTAGTTGTGATAGCAGGGGTCGAGTCATAGCTCCTAGCCCCGCCTCTTCACTGATCGCTACTAGGTCCTGTGTGTGTGTGTGTGTGTACTCACCTAGTTGTGATAGCAGGGGTCGAGTCATAGCTCCTAGCCCCGCCTCTTCACTGATCGCTACTAGGTCCTGTGTGTGTGTGTGTGTGTACTCACCTAGTTGTGATAGCAGGGGTCGAGTCATAGCTCCTAGCCCCGCCTCTTCACTGATCGCTACTAGGTCCTGTGTGTGTGTGTGTGTGTACTCACCTAGTTGTGATAGCAGGGGTCGAGTCATAGCTCCTAGCCCCGCCTCTTCACTGATCGCTACTAGGTCCTGTGTGTGTGTGTGTGTGTGTGTGTACTCACCTAGTTGTGATAGCAGGGGTCGAGTCATAGCTCCTAGCCCCGCCTCTTCACTGATCGCTACTAGGTCCTGTGTGTGTGTGTGTGTGTACTCACCTAGTTGTGATAGCAGGGGTCGAGTCATAGCTCCTAGCCCCGCCTCTTCACTGATCGCTACTAGGTCCTGTGTGTGTGTGTGTGTGTACTCACCTAGTTGTGATAGCAGGGGTCGAGTCATAGCTCCTAGCCCCGCCTCTTCACTGATCGCTACTAGGTCCTGTGTGTGTGTGTGTGTGTACTCACCTAGTTGTGATAGCAGGGGTCGAGTCATAGCTCCTAGCCCCGCCTCTTCACTGATCGCTACTAGGTCCTGTGTGTGTGTGTGTGTGTGTGTTCTCACCTAGTTGTGATAGCAGGGGTCGAGTCATAGCTCCTAGCCCCGCCTCTTCACTGATCGCTACTAGGTCCTGTGTGTGTGTGTGTGTGTACTCACCTAGTTGTGATAGCAGGGGTCGAGTCATAGCTCCTAGCCCCGCCTCTTCACTGATCGCTACTAGGTCCTGTGTGTGTGTGTGTGTGTACTCACCTAGTTGTGATAGCAGGGGTCGAGTCATAGCTCCTAGCCCCGCCTCTTCACTGATCGCTACTAGGTCCTGTGTGTGTGTGTGTGTGTGTACTCACCTAGTTGTGATAGCAGGGGTCGAGTCATAGCTCCTAGCCCCGCCTCTTCACTGATCGCTACTAGGTCCTGTGTGTGTGTGTGTGTGTGTACTCACCTAGTTGTGATAGCAGGGGTCGAGTCATAGCTCCTAGCCCCGCCTCTTCACTGATCGCTACTAGGTCCTGTGTGTGTGTGTGTGTGTGTACTCACCTAGTTGTGATAGCAGGGGTCGAGTCATAGCTCCTAGCCCCGCCTCTTCACTGATCGCTACTAGGTCCTGTGTGTGTGTGTGTGTGTACTCACCTAGTTGTGATAGCAGGGGTCGAGTCATAGCTCCTAGCCCCGCCTCTTCACTGATCGCTACTAGGTCCTGTGTGTGTGTGTGTGTGTACTCACCTAGTTGTGATAGCAGGGGTCGAGTCATAGCTCCTAGCCCCGCCTCTTCACTGATCGCTACTAGGTCCTGTGTGTGTGTGTGTGTGTACTCACCTAGTTGTGATAGCAGGGGTCGAGTCATAGCTCCTAGCCCCGCCTCTTCACTGATCGCTACTAGGTCCTGTGTGTGTGTGTGTGTGTACTCACCTAGTTGTGATAGCAGGGGTCGAGTCATAGCTCCTAGCCCCGCCTCTTCACTGATCGCTACTAGGTCCTGTGTGTGTGTGTGTGTGTGTACTCACCTAGTTGTGATAGCAGGGGTCGAGTCATAGCTCCTAGCCCCGCCTCTTCACTGATCGCTACTAGGTCCTGTGTGTGTGTGTGTGTGTGTGTACTCACCTAGTTGTGATAGCAGGGGTCGAGTCATAGCTCCTAGCCCCGCCTCTTCACTGATCGCTACTAGGTCCTGTGTGTGTGTGTGTGTGTACTCACCTAGTTGTGATAGCAGGGGTCGAGTCATAGCTCCTAGCCCCGCCTCTTCACTGATCGCTACTAGGTCCTGTGTGTGTGTGTGTGTGTGTACTCACCTAGTTGTGATAGCAGGGGTCGAGTCATAGCTCCTAGCCCCGCCTCTTCACTGATCGCTACTAGGTCCTGTGTGTGTGTGTGTGTGTACTCACCTAGTTGTGATAGCAGGGGTCGAGTCATAGCTCCTAGCCCCGCCTCTTCACTGATCGCTACTAGGTCCTGTGTGTGTGTGTGTGTGTACTCACCTAGTTGTGATAGCAGGGGTCGAGTCATAGCTCCTAGCCCCGCCTCTTCACTGATCGCTACTAGGTCCTGTGTGTGTGTGTGTGTGTGTACTCACCTAGTTGTGATAGCAGGGGTCGAGTCATAGCTCCTAGCCCCGCCTCTTCACTGATCGCTACTAGGTCCTGTGTGTGTGTGTGTGTGTACTCACCTAGTTGTGATAGCAGGGGTCGAGTCATAGCTCCTAGCCCCGCCTCTTCACTGATCGCTACTAGGTCCTGTGTGTGTGTGTGTGTGTGTACTCACCTAGTTGTGATAGCAGGGGTCGAGTCATAGCTCCTAGCCCCGCCTCTTCACTGATCGCTACTAGGTCCTGTGTGTGTGTGTGTGTGTGTACTCACCTAGTTGTGATAGCAGGGGTCGAGTCATAGCTCCTAGCCCCGCCTCTTCACTGATCGCTACTAGGTCCTGTGTGTGTGTGTGTGTGTGTACTCACCTAGTTGTGATAGCAGGGGTCGAGTCATAGCTCCTAGCCCCGCCTCTTCACTGATCGCTACTAGGTCCTGTGTGTGTGTGTGTGTACTCACCTAGTTGTGATAGCAGGGGTCGAGTCATAGCTCCTAGCCCCGCCTCTTCACTGATCGCTACTAGGTCCTGTGTGTGTGTGTGTGTGTACTCACCTAGTTGTGATAGCAGGGGTCGAGTCATAGCTCCTAGCCCCGCCTCTTCACTGATCGCTACTAGGTCCTGTGTGTGTGTGTGTGTGTACTCACCTAGTTGTGATAGCAGGGGTCGAGTCATAGCTCCTAGCCCCGCCTCTTCACTGATCGCTACTAGGTCCTGTGTGTGTGTGTGTGTGTGTACTCACCTAGTTGTGATAGCAGGGGTCGAGTCATAGCTCCTAGCCCCGCCTCTTCACTGATCGCTACTAGGTCCTGTGTGTGTGTGTGTGTGTGTACTCACCTAGTTGTGATAGCAGGGGTCGAGTCATAGCTCCTAGCCCCGCCTCTTCACTGATCGCTACTAGGTCCTGTGTGTGTGTGTGTGTGTACTCACCTAGTTGTGATAGCAGGGGTCGAGTCATAGCTCCTAGCCCCGCCTCTTCACTGATCGCTACTAGGTCCTGTGTGTGTGTGTGTGTGTACTCACCTAGTTGTGATAGCAGGGGTCGAGTCATAGCTCCTAGCCCCGCCTCTTCACTGATCGCTACTAGGTCCTGTGTGTGTGTGTGTGTGTACTCACCTAGTTGTGATAGCAGGGGTCGAGTCATAGCTCCTAGCCCCGCCTCTTCACTGATCGCTACTAGGTCCTGTGTGTGTGTGTGTGTGTACTCACCTAGTTGTGATAGCAGGGGTCGAGTCATAGCTCCTAGCCCCGCCTCTTCACTGATCGCTACTAGGTCCTGTGTGTGTGTGTGTGTGTACTCACCTAGTTGTGATAGCAGGGGTCGAGTCATAGCTCCTAGCCCCGCCTCTTCACTGATCGCTACTAGGTCCTGTGTGTGTGTGTGTGTGTGTGTACTCACCTAGTTGTGATAGCAGGGGTCGAGTCATAGCTCCTAGCCCCGCCTCTTCACTGATCGCTACTAGGTCCTGTGTGTGTGTGTGTGTGTGTACTCACCTAGTTGTGATAGCAGGGGTCGAGTCATAGCTCCTAGCCCCGCCTCTTCACTGATCGCTACTAGGTCCTGTGTGTGTGTGTGTGTGTACTCACCTAGTTGTGATAGCAGGGGTCGAGTCATAGCTCCTAGCCCCGCCTCTTCACTGATCGCTACTAGGTCCTGTGTGTGTGTGTGTGTGTGTGTACTCACCTAGTTGTGATAGCAGGGGTCGAGTCATAGCTCCTAGCCCCGCCTCTTCACTGATCGCTACTAGGTCCTGTGTGTGTGTGTGTACTCACCTAGTTGTGATAGCAGGGGTCGAGTCATAGCTCCTAGCCCCGCCTCTTCACTGATCGCTACTAGGTCCTGTGTGTGTGTGTGTGTGTGTACTCACCTAGTTGTGATAGCAGGGGTCGAGTCATAGCTCCTAGCCCCGCCTCTTCACTGATCGCTACTAGGTCCTGTGTGTGTGTGTGTGTGTACTCACCTAGTTGTGATAGCAGGGGTCGAGTCATAGCTCCTAGCCCCGCCTCTTCACTGATCGCTACTAGGTCCTGTGTGTGTGTGTGTGTGTGTGTACTCACCTAGTTGTGATAGCAGGGGTCGAGTCATAGCTCCTAGCCCCGCCTCTTCACTGATCGCTACTAGGTCCTGTGTGTGTGTGTGTGTGTACTCACCTAGTTGTGATAGCAGGGGTCGAGTCATAGCTCCTAGCCCCGCCTCTTCACTGATCGCTACTAGGTCCTGTGTGTGTGTGTGTGTGTGTGTGTACTCACCTAGTTGTGATAGCAGGGGTCGAGTCATAGCTCCTAGCCCCGCCTCTTCACTGATCGCTACTAGGTCCTGTGTGTGTGTGTGTGTGTACTCACCTAGTTGTGATAGCAGGGGTCGAGTCATAGCTCCTAGCCCCGCCTCTTCACTGATCGCTACTAGGTCCTGTGTGTGTGTGTGTGTGTGTACTCACCTAGTTGTGATAGCAGGGGTCGAGTCATAGCTCCTAGCCCCGCCTCTTCACTGATCGCTACTAGGTCCTGTGTGTGTGTGTGTGTGTACTCACCTAGTTGTGATAGCAGGGGTCGAGTCATAGCTCCTAGCCCCGCCTCTTCACTGATCGCTACTAGGTCCTGTGTGTGTGTGTGTGTGTACTCACCTAGTTGTGATAGCAGGGGTCGAGTCATAGCTCCTAGCCCCGCCTCTTCACTGATCGCTACTAGGTCCTGTGTGTGTGTGTGTGTGTGTACTCACCTAGTTGTGATAGCAGGGGTCGAGTCATAGCTCCTAGCCCCGCCTCTTCACTGATCGCTACTAGGTCCTGTGTGTGTGTGTGTGTGTGTGTGATAGCAGGGGTCGAGTCATAGCTCCTACTCACCTAGTTGTGATAGCAGGGGTCGAGTCATAGCTCCTAGCCCCGCCTCTTCACTGATCGCTACTAGGTCCTGTGTGTGTGTGTGTGTACTCACCTAGTTGTGATAGCAGGGGTCGAGTCATAGCTCCTAGCCCCGCCTCTTCACTGATCGCTACTAGGTCCTGTGTGTGTGTGTGTGTGTGTGTACTCACCTAGTTGTGATAGCAGGGGTCGAGTCATAGCTCCTAGCCCCGCCTCTTCACTGATCGCTACTAGGTCCTGTGTGTGTGTGTGTGTGTGTACTCACCTAGTTGTGATAGCAGGGGTCGAGTCATAGCTCCTAGCCCCGCCTCTTCACTGATCGCTACTAGGTCCTGTGTGTGTGTGTGTGTGTGTACTCACCTAGTTGTGATAGCAGGGGTCGAGTCATAGCTCCTAGCCCCGCCTCTTCACTGATCGCTACTAGGTCCTGTGTGTGTGTGTGTGTGTACTCACCTAGTTGTGATAGCAGGGGTCGAGTCATAGCTCCTAGCCCCGCCTCTTCACTGATCGCTACTAGGTCCTGTGTGTGTGTGTGTGTACTCACCTAGTTGTGATAGCAGGGGTCGAGTCATAGCTCCTAGCCCCGCCTCTTCACTGATCGCTACTAGGTCCTGTGTGTGTGTGTGTGTGTGTACTCACCTAGTTGTGATAGCAGGGGTCGAGTCATAGCTCCTAGCCCCGCCTCTTCACTGATCGCTACTAGGTCCTGTGTGTGTGTGTGTGTGTACTCACCTAGTTGTGATAGCAGGGGTCGAGTCATAGCTCCTAGCCCCGCCTCTTCACTGATCGCTACTAGGTCCTGTGTGTGTGTGTGTGTGTGTACTCACCTAGTTGTGATAGCAGGGGTCGAGTCATAGCTCCTAGCCCCGCCTCTTCACTGATCGCTACTAGGTCCTGTGTGTGTGTGTGTGTGTGTACTCACCTAGTTGTGATAGCAGGGGTCGAGTCATAGCTCCTAGCCCCGCCTCTTCACTGATCGCTACTAGGTCCTGTGTGTGTGTGTGTGTGTACTCACCTAGTTGTGATAGCAGGGGTCGAGTCATAGCTCCTAGCCCCGCCTCTTCACTGATCGCTACTAGGTCCTGTGTGTGTGTGTGTGTGTACTCACCTAGTTGTGATAGCAGGGGTCGAGTCATAGCTCCTAGCCCCGCCTCTTCACTGATCGCTACTAGGTCCTGTGTGTGTGTGTGTGTGTACTCACCTAGTTGTGATAGCAGGGGTCGAGTCATAGCTCCTAGCCCCGCCTCTTCACTGATCGCTACTAGGTCCTGTGTGTGTGTGTGTGTGTACTCACCTAGTTGTGATAGCAGGGGTCGAGTCATAGCTCCTAGCCCCGCCTCTTCACTGATCGCTACTAGGTCCTGTGTGTGTGTGTGTGTGTGTACTCACCTAGTTGTGATAGCAGGGGTCGAGTCATAGCTCCTAGCCCCGCCTCTTCACTGATCGCTACTAGGTCCTGTGTGTGTGTGTGTGTGTACTCACCTAGTTGTGATAGCAGGGGTCGAGTCATAGCTCCTAGCCCCGCCTCTTCACTGATCGCTACTAGGTCCTGTGTGTGTGTGTGTGTGTGTACTCACCTAGTTGTGATAGCAGGGGTCGAGTCATAGCTCCTAGCCCCGCCTCTTCACTGATCGCTACTAGGTCCTGTGTGTGTGTGTGTGTGTACTCACCTAGTTGTGATAGCAGGGGTCGAGTCATAGCTCCTAGCCCCGCCTCTTCACTGATCGCTACTAGGTCCTGTGTGTGTGTGTGTGTGTGTACTCACCTAGTTGTGATAGCAGGGGTCGAGTCATAGCTCCTAGCCCCGCCTCTTCACTGATCGCTACTAGGTCCTGTGTGTGTGTGTGTGTGTACTCACCTAGTTGTGATAGCAGGGGTCGAGTCATAGCTCCTAGCCCCGCCTCTTCACTGATCGCTACTAGGTCCTGTGTGTGTGTGTGTGTGTGTACTCACCTAGTTGTGATAGCAGGGGTCGAGTCATAGCTCCTAGCCCCGCCTCTTCACTGATCGCTACTAGGTCCTGTGTGTGTGTGTGTGTGTGTACTCACCTAGTTGTGATAGCAGGGGTCGAGTCATAGCTCCTAGCCCCGCCTCTTCACTGATCGCTACTAGGTCCTGTGTGTGTGTGTGTGTGTACTCACCTAGTTGTGATAGCAGGGGTCGAGTCATAGCTCCTAGCCCCGCCTCTTCACTGATCGCTACTAGGTCCTGTGTGTGTGTGTGTGTGTTCTCACCTAGTTGTGATAGCAGGGGTCGAGTCATAGCTCCTAGCCCCGCCTCTTCACTGATCGCTACTAGGTCCTGTGTGTGTGTGTGTGTGTACTCACCTAGTTGTGATAGCAGGGGTCGAGTCATAGCTCCTAGCCCCGCCTCTTCACTGATCGCTACTAGGTCCTGTGTGTGTGTGTGTGTGTGTACTCACCTAGTTGTGATAGCAGGGGTCGAGTCATAGCTCCTAGCCCCGCCTCTTCACTGATCGCTACTAGGTCCTGTGTGTGTGTGTGTGTGTACTCACCTAGTTGTGATAGCAGGGGTCGAGTCATAGCTCCTAGCCCCGCCTCTTCACTGATCGCTACTAGGTCCTGTGTGTGTGTGTGTGTGTGTACTCACCTAGTTGTGATAGCAGGGGTCGAGTCATAGCTCCTAGCCCCGCCTCTTCACTGATCGCTACTAGGTCCTGTGTGTGTGTGTGTGTGTGTGTGTGTGTGTGTACTCACCTAGTTGTGATAGCAGGGGTCGAGTCATAGCTCCTAGCCCCGCCTCTTCACTGATCGCTACTAGGTCCTGTGTGTGTGTGTGTGTGTACTCACCTAGTTGTGATAGCAGGGGTCGAGTCATAGCTCCTAGCCCCGCCTCTTCACTGATCGCTACTAGGTCCTGTGTGTGTGTGTGTGTGTGTGTACTCACCTAGTTGTGATAGCAGGGGTCGAGTCATAGCTCCTAGCCCCGCCTCTTCACTGATCGCTACTAGGTCCTGTGTGTGTGTGTGTGTGTGTGTACTCACCTAGTTGTGATAGCAGGGGTCGAGTCATAGCTCCTAGCCCCGCCTCTTCACTGATCGCTACTAGGTCCTGTGTGTGTGTGTGTGTGTGTGTGTACTCACCTAGTTGTGATAGCAGGGGTCGAGTCATAGCTCCTAGCCCCGCCTCTTCACTGATCGCTACTAGGTCCTGTGTGTGTGTGTGTGTGTGTACTCACCTAGTTGTGATAGCAGGGGTCGAGTCATAGCTCCTAGCCCCGCCTCTTCACTGATCGCTACTAGGTCCTGTGTGTGTGTGTGTGTGTACTCACCTAGTTGTGATAGCAGGGGTCGAGTCATAGCTCCTAGCCCCGCCTCTTCACTGATCGCTACTAGGTCCTGTGTGTGTGTGTGTGTGTGTGTACTCACCTAGTTGTGATAGCAGGGGTCGAGTCATAGCTCCTAGCCCCGCCTCTTCACTGATCGCTACTAGGTCCTGTGTGTGTGTGTGTGTGTGTACTCACCTAGTTGTGATAGCAGGGGTCGAGTCATAGCTCCTAGCCCCGCCTCTTCACTGATCGCTACTAGGTCCTGTGTGTGTGTGTGTGTGTACTCACCTAGTTGTGATAGCAGGGGTCGAGTCATAGCTCCTAGCCCCGCCTCTTCACTGATCGCTACTAGGTCCTGTGTGTGTGTGTGTGTGTACTCACCTAGTTGTGATAGCAGGGGTCGAGTCATAGCTCCTAGCCCCGCCTCTTCACTGATCGCTACTAGGTCCTGTGTGTGTGTGTGTGTGTGTACTCACCTAGTTGTGATAGCAGGGGTCGAGTCATAGCTCCTAGCCCCGCCTCTTCACTGATCGCTACTAGGTCCTGTGTGTGTGTGTGTGTGTGTGTACTCACCTAGTTGTGATAGCAGGGGTCGAGTCATAGCTCCTAGCCCCGCCTCTTCACTGATCGCTACTAGGTCCTGTGTGTGTGTGTGTGTACTCACCTAGTTGTGATAGCAGGGGTCGAGTCATAGCTCCTAGCCCCGCCTCTTCACTGATCGCTACTAGGTCCTGTGTGTGTGTGTGTGTGTGTACTCACCTAGTTGTGATAGCAGGGGTCGAGTCATAGCTCCTAGCCCCGCCTCTTCACTGATCGCTACTAGGTCCTGTGTGTGTGTGTGTGTGTGTACTCACCTAGTTGTGATAGCAGGGGTCGAGTCATAGCTCCTAGCCCCGCCTCTTCACTGATCGCTACTAGGTCCTGTGTGTGTGTGTGTGTGTGTGTACTCACCTAGTTGTGATAGCAGGGGTCGAGTCATAGCTCCTAGCCCCGCCTCTTCACTGATCGCTACTAGGTCCTGTGTGTGTGTGTGTGTGTGTGTGTACTCACCTAGTTGTGATAGCAGGGGTCGAGTCATAGCTCCTAGCCCCGCCTCTTCACTGATCGCTACTAGGTCCTGTGTGTGTGTGTGTGTGTGTACTCACCTAGTTGTGATAGCAGGGGTCGAGTCATAGCTCCTAGCCCCGCCTCTTCACTGATCGCTACTAGGTCCTGTGTGTGTGTGTGTGTGTGTACTCACCTAGTTGTGATAGCAGGGGTCGAGTCATAGCTCCTAGCCCCGCCTCTTCACTGATCGCTACTAGGTCCTGTGTGTGTGTGTGTGTGTACTCACCTAGTTGTGATAGCAGGGGTCGAGTCATAGCTCCTAGCCCCGCCTCTTCACTGATCGCTACTAGGTCCTGTGTGTGTGTGTGTGTGTACTCACCTAGTTGTGATAGCAGGGGTCGAGTCATAGCTCCTAGCCCCGCCTCTTCACTGATCGCTACTAGGTCCTGTGTGTGTGTGTGTGTGTGTACTCACCTAGTTGTGATAGCAGGGGTCGAGTCATAGCTCCTAGCCCCGCCTCTTCACTGATCGCTACTAGGTCCTGTGTGTGTGTGTGTGTGTACTCACCTAGTTGTGATAGCAGGGGTCGAGTCATAGCTCCTAGCCCCGCCTCTTCACTGATCGCTACTAGGTCCTGTGTGTGTGTGTGTGTGTACTCACCTAGTTGTGATAGCAGGGGTCGAGTCATAGCTCCTAGCCCCGCCTCTTCACTGATCGCTACTAGGTCCTGTGTGTGTGTGTGTGTGTACTCACCTAGTTGTGATAGCAGGGGTCGAGTCATAGCTCCTAGCCCCGCCTCTTCACTGATCGCTACTAGGTCCTGTGTGTGTGTGTGTGTGTACTCACCTAGTTGTGATAGCAGGGGTCGAGTCATAGCTCCTAGCCCCGCCTCTTCACTGATCGCTACTAGGTCCTGTGTGTGTGTGTGTGTGTACTCACCTAGTTGTGATAGCAGGGGTCGAGTCATAGCTCCTAGCCCCGCCTCTTCACTGATCGCTACTAGGTCCTGTGTGTGTGTGTGTGTGTGTGTACTCACCTAGTTGTGATAGCAGGGGTCGAGTCATAGCTCCTAGCCCCGCCTCTTCACTGATCGCTACTAGGTCCTGTGTGTGTGTGTGTGTGTACTCACCTAGTTGTGATAGCAGGGGTCGAGTCATAGCTCCTAGCCCCGCCTCTTCACTGATCGCTACTAGGTCCTGTGTGTGTGTGTGTGTGTGTACTCACCTAGTTGTGATAGCAGGGGTCGAGTCATAGCTCCTAGCCCCGCCTCTTCACTGATCGCTACTAGGTCCTGTGTGTGTGTGTGTGTGTCTACTCACCTAGTTGTGATAGCAGGGGTCGAGTCATAGCTCCTAGCCCCGCCTCTTCACTGATCGCTACTAGGTCCTGTGTGTGTGTGTGTGTGTGTACTCACCTAGTTGTGATAGCAGGGGTCGAGTCATAGCTCCTAGCCCCGCCTCTTCACTGATCGCTACTAGGTCCTGTGTGTGTGTGTGTGTGTGTGTACTCACCTAGTTGTGATAGCAGGGGTCGAGTCATAGCTCCTAGCCCCGCCTCTTCACTGATCGCTACTAGGTCCTGTGTGTGTGTGTGTGTGTGTACTCACCTAGTTGTGATAGCAGGGGTCGAGTCATAGCTCCTAGCCCCGCCTCTTCACTGATCGCTACTAGGTCCTGTGTGTGTGTGTGTGTGTACTCACCTAGTTGTGATAGCAGGGGTCGAGTCATAGCTCCTAGCCCCGCCTCTTCACTGATCGCTACTAGGTCCTGTGTGTGTGTGTGTGTGTGTACTCACCTAGTTGTGATAGCAGGGGTCGAGTCATAGCTCCTAGCCCCGCCTCTTCACTGATCGCTACTAGGTCCTGTGTGTGTGTGTGTGTGTACTCACCTAGTTGTGATAGCAGGGGTCGAGTCATAGCTCCTAGCCCCGCCTCTTCACTGATCGCTACTAGGTCCTGTGTGTGTGTGTGTGTGTGTACTCACCTAGTTGTGATAGCAGGGGTCGAGTCATAGCTCCTAGCCCCGCCTCTTCACTGATCGCTACTAGGTCCTGTGTGTGTGTGTGTGTGTACTCACCTAGTTGTGATAGCAGGGGTCGAGTCATAGCTCCTAGCCCCGCCTCTTCACTGATCGCTACTAGGTCCTGTGTGTGTGTGTGTGTGTACTCACCTAGTTGTGATAGCAGGGGTCGAGTCATAGCTCCTAGCCCCGCCTCTTCACTGATCGCTACTAGGTCCTGTGTGTGTGTGTGTGTGTACTCACCTAGTTGTGATAGCAGGGGTCGAGTCATAGCTCCTAGCCCCGCCTCTTCACTGATCGCTACTAGGTCCTGTGTGTGTGTGTGTGTGTGTACTCACCTAGTTGTGATAGCAGGGGTCGAGTCATAGCTCCTAGCCCCGCCTCTTCACTGATCGCTACTAGGTCCTGTGTGTGTGTGTGTGTACTCACCTAGTTGTGATAGCAGGGGTCGAGTCATAGCTCCTAGCCCCGCCTCTTCACTGATCGCTACTAGGTCCTGTGTGTGTGTGTGTGTGTGTACTCACCTAGTTGTGATAGCAGGGGTCGAGTCATAGCTCCTAGCCCCGCCTCTTCACTGATCGCTACTAGGTCCTGTGTGTGTGTGTGTGTGTGTACTCACCTAGTTGTGATAGCAGGGGTCGAGTCATAGCTCCTAGCCCCGCCTCTTCACTGATCGCTACTAGGTCCTGTGTGTGTGTGTGTGTGTACTCACCTAGTTGTGATAGCAGGGGTCGAGTCATAGCTCCTAGCCCCGCCTCTTCACTGATCGCTACTAGGTCCTGTGTGTGTGTGTGTGTACTCACCTAGTTGTGATAGCAGGGGTCGAGTCATAGCTCCTAGCCCCGCGTGTGTGTGTGTGTGTGTGTACTCACCTAGTTGTGATAGCAGGGGTCGAGTCATAGCTCCTAGCCCCGCCTCTTCACTGATCGCTACTAGGTCCTGTGTGTGTGTGTGTGTGTACTCACCTAGTTGTGATAGCAGGGGTCGAGTCATAGCTCCTAGCCCCGCCTCTTCACTGATCGCTACTAGGTCCTGTGTGTGTGTGTGTGTGTGTGTACTCACCTAGTTGTGATAGCAGGGGTCGAGTCATAGCTCCTAGCCCCGCCTCTTCACTGATCGCTACTAGGTCCTGTGTGTGTGTGTGTGTGATAGCAGGGGTCGACTCACCTAGTTGTGATAGCAGGGGTCGAGTCATAGCTCCTAGCCCCGCCTCTTCACTGATCGCTACTAGGTCCTGTGTGTGTGTGTGTGTGTACTCACCTAGTTGTGATAGCAGGGGTCGAGTCATAGCTCCTAGCCCCGCCTCTTCACTGATCGCTACTAGGTCCTGTGTGTGTGTGTGTGTGTGTACTCACCTAGTTGTGATAGCAGGGGTCGAGTCATAGCTCCTAGCCCCGCCTCTTCACTGATCGCTACTAGGTCCTGTGTGTGTGTGTGTGTGTGTACTCACCTAGTTGTGATAGCAGGGGTCGAGTCATAGCTCCTAGCCCCGCCTCTTCACTGATCGCTACTAGGTCCTGTGTGTGTGTGTGTGTGTACTCACCTAGTTGTGATAGCAGGGGTCGAGTCATAGCTCCTAGCCCCGCCTCTTCACTGATCGCTACTAGGTCCTGTGTGTGTGTGTGTGTGTGTGTACTCACCTAGTTGTGATAGCAGGGGTCGAGTCATAGCTCCTAGCCCCGCCTCTTCACTGATCGCTACTAGGTCCTGTGTGTGTGTGTGTGTGTGTACTCACCTAGTTGTGATAGCAGGGGTCGAGTCATAGCTCCTAGCCCCGCCTCTTCACTGATCGCTACTAGGTCCTGTGTGTGTGTGTGTGTGTGTGTGTGTGTGTGTACTCACCTAGTTGTGATAGCAGGGGTCGAGTCATAGCTCCTAGCCCCGCCTCTTCACTGATCGCTACTAGGTCCTGTGTGTGTGTGTGTGTGTACTCACCTAGTTGTGATAGCAGGGGTCGAGTCATAGCTCCTAGCCCCGCCTCTTCACTGATCGCTACTAGGTCCTGTGTGTGTGTGTGTGTGTGTACTCACCTAGTTGTGATAGCAGGGGTCGAGTCATAGCTCCTAGCCCCGCCTCTTCACTGATCGCTACTAGGTCCTGTGTGTGTGTGTGTGTGTGTACTCACCTAGTTGTGATAGCAGGGGTCGAGTCATAGCTCCTAGCCCCGCCTCTTCACTGATCGCTACTAGGTCCTGTGTGTGTGTGTGTGTGTACTCACCTAGTTGTGATAGCAGGGGTCGAGTCATAGCTCCTAGCCCCGCCTCTTCACTGATCGCTACTAGGTCCTGTGTGTGTGTGTGTGTGTACTCACCTAGTTGTGATAGCAGGGGTCGAGTCATAGCTCCTAGCCCCGCCTCTTCACTGATCGCTACTAGGTCCTGTGTGTGTGTGTGTGTGTGTGTACTCACCTAGTTGTGATAGCAGGGGTCGAGTCATAGCTCCTAGCCCCGCCTCTTCACTGATCGCTACTAGGTCCTGTGTGTGTGTGTGTGTGTACTCACCTAGTTGTGATAGCAGGGGTCGAGTCATAGCTCCTAGCCCCGCCTCTTCACTGATCGCTACTAGGTCCTGTGTGTGTGTGTGTGTGTACTCACCTAGTTGTGATAGCAGGGGTCGAGTCATAGCTCCTAGCCCCGCCTCTTCACTGATCGCTACTAGGTCCTGTGTGTGTGTGTGTGTGTGTGTACTCACCTAGTTGTGATAGCAGGGGTCGAGTCATAGCTCCTAGCCCCGCCTCTTCACTGATCGCTACTAGGTCCTGTGTGTGTGTGTGTGTGTGTGTACTCACCTAGTTGTGATAGCAGGGGTCGAGTCATAGCTCCTAGCCCCGCCTCTTCACTGATCGCTACTAGGTCCTGTGTGTGTGTGTGTGTGTGTACTCACCTAGTTGTGATAGCAGGGGTCGAGTCATAGCTCCTAGCCCCGCCTCTTCACTGATCGCTACTAGGTCCTGTGTGTGTGTGTGTGTGTACTCACCTAGTTGTGATAGCAGGGGTCGAGTCATAGCTCCTAGCCCCGCCTCTTCACTGATCGCTACTAGGTCCTGTGTGTGTGTGTGTGTGTACTCACCTAGTTGTGATAGCAGGGGTCGAGTCATAGCTCCTAGCCCCGCCTCTTCACTGATCGCTACTAGGTCCTGTGTGTGTGTGTGTGTACTCACCTAGTTGTGATAGCAGGGGTCGAGTCATAGCTCCTAGCCCCGCCTCTTCACTGATCGCTACTAGGTCCTGTGTGTGTGTGTGTGTGTGTACTCACCTAGTTGTGATAGCAGGGGTCGAGTCATAGCTCCTAGCCCCGCCTCTTCACTGATCGCTACTAGGTCCTGTGTGTGTGTGTGTGTGTGTACTCACCTAGTTGTGATAGCAGGGGTCGAGTCATAGCTCCTAGCCCCGCCTCTTCACTGATCGCTACTAGGTCCTGTGTGTGTGTGTGTGTGTGTGTACTCACCTAGTTGTGATAGCAGGGGTCGAGTCATAGCTCCTAGCCCCGCCTCTTCACTGATCGCTACTAGGTCCTGTGTGTGTGTGTGTGTGTGTACTCACCTAGTTGTGATAGCAGGGGTCGAGTCATAGCTCCTAGCCCCGCCTCTTCACTGATCGCTACTAGGTCCTGTGTGTGTGTGTGTGTGTGTACTCACCTAGTTGTGATAGCAGGGGTCGAGTCATAGCTCCTAGCCCCGCCTCTTCACTGATCGCTACTAGGTCCTGTGTGTGTGTGTGTGTGTACTCACCTAGTTGTGATAGCAGGGGTCGAGTCATAGCTCCTAGCCCCGCCTCTTCACTGATCGCTACTAGGTCCTGTGTGTGTGTGTGTGTGTGTACTCACCTAGTTGTGATAGCAGGGGTCGAGTCATAGCTCCTAGCCCCGCCTCTTCACTGATCGCTACTAGGTCCTGTGTGTGTGTGTGTGTGTGTACTCACCTAGTTGTGATAGCAGGGGTCGAGTCATAGCTCCTAGCCCCGCCTCTTCACTGATCGCTACTAGGTCCTGTGTGTGTGTGTGTGTGTACTCACCTAGTTGTGATAGCAGGGGTCGAGTCATAGCTCCTAGCCCCGCCTCTTCACTGATCGCTACTAGGTCCTGTGTGTGTGTGTGTGTGTACTCACCTAGTTGTGATAGCAGGGGTCGAGTCATAGCTCCTAGCCCCGCCTCTTCACTGATCGCTACTAGGTCCTGTGTGTGTGTGTGTGTGTGTGTACTCACCTAGTTGTGATAGCAGGGGTCGAGTCATAGCTCCTAGCCCCGCCTCTTCACTGATCGCTACTAGGTCCTGTGTGTGTGTGTGTGTGTACTCACCTAGTTGTGATAGCAGGGGTCGAGTCATAGCTCCTAGCCCCGCCTCTTCACTGATCGCTACTAGGTCCTGTGTGTGTGTGTGTGTGTGTACTCACCTAGTTGTGATAGCAGGGGTCGAGTCATAGCTCCTAGCCCCGCCTCTTCACTGATCGCTACTAGGTCCTGTGTGTGTGTGTGTGTGTACTCACCTAGTTGTGATAGCAGGGGTCGAGTCATAGCTCCTAGCCCCGCCTCTTCACTGATCGCTACTAGGTCCTGTGTGTGTGTGTGTGTGTGTACTCACCTAGTTGTGATAGCAGGGGTCGAGTCATAGCTCCTAGCCCCGCCTCTTCACTGATCGCTACTAGGTCCTGTGTGTGTGTGTGTGTGTGTACTCACCTAGTTGTGATAGCAGGGGTCGAGTCATAGCTCCTAGCCCCGCCTCTTCACTGATCGCTACTAGGTCCTGTGTGTGTGTGTGTGTGTGTGTACTCACCTAGTTGTGATAGCAGGGGTCGAGTCATAGCTCCTAGCCCCGCCTCTTCACTGATCGCTACTAGGTCCTGTGTGTGTGTGTGTGTGTACTCACCTAGTTGTGATAGCAGGGGTCGAGTCATAGCTCCTAGCCCCGCCTCTTCACTGATCGCTACTAGGTCCTGTGTGTGTGTGTGTGTGTGTACTCACCTAGTTGTGATAGCAGGGGTCGAGTCATAGCTCCTAGCCCCGCCTCTTCACTGATCGCTACTAGGTCCTGTGTGTGTGTGTGTGTGTACTCACCTAGTTGTGATAGCAGGGGTCGAGTCATAGCTCCTAGCCCCGCCTCTTCACTGATCGCTACTAGGTCCTGTGTGTGTGTGTGTGTGTCTAGTCATAGCTCCTACTCACCTAGTTGTGATAGCAGGGGTCGAGTCATAGCTCCTAGCCCCGCCTCTTCACTGATCGCTACTAGGTCCTGTGTGTGTGTGTGTGTGTACTCACCTAGTTGTGATAGCAGGGGTCGAGTCATAGCTCCTAGCCCCGCCTCTTCACTGATCGCTACTAGGTCCTGTGTGTGTGTGTGTGTGTACTCACCTAGTTGTGATAGCAGGGGTCGAGTCATAGCTCCTAGCCCCGCCTCTTCACTGATCGCTACTAGGTCCTGTGTGTGTGTGTGTGTGTACTCACCTAGTTGTGATAGCAGGGGTCGAGTCATAGCTCCTAGCCCCGCCTCTTCACTGATCGCTACTAGGTCCTGTACTCACCTAGTTGTACTCACCTAGTTGAGGTTGCGGGGGTCGAGTCCGAGCTCCTGGCCCCGCCTCTTCACTGATCGCTACTAGGTCACTCTCCCTGAGCCGTGAGCTTTATCATACCTCTGCTTAAAGCTATGTATGGATCCTGCCTCCACTACATCGCTTCCCAAACTATTCCACTTACTGACTACTCTGTGGCTGAAGAAATACTTCCTAACATCCCTGTGATTCATCTGTGTCTTTAGCTTCCAACTGTGTCCCCTTGTTACTGTGTCCAATCTCTGGAACATCCTGTCTTTGTCCACCTTGTCAATTCCTCTCAGTATTTTGTATGTCGTTATCATGTCCCCCCTATCTCTCCTGTCCTCCAGTGTCGTCAGGTTGATTTCCCTTAACCTCTCCTCGTAGGACATACCTCTTAGCTCTGGGACTAGTCTTGTTGCAAACCTTTGCACTTTCTCTAGTTTCTTTACGTGCTTGGCTAGGTGTGGGTTCCAAACTGGTGCCGCATACTCCAATATGGGCCTAACGTATACGGTGTACAGGGTCCTGAACGATTCCTTATTAAGATGTCGGAATGCTGTTCTGAGGTTTGCTAGGCGCCCATATGCTGCAGCAGTTATTTGGTTGATGTGCGCTTCAGGAGATGTGCCTGGTGTTATACTCACCCCAAGATCTTTTTCCTTGAGTGAGGTTTGTAGTCTCTGACCCCCTAGACTGTACTCCGTCTGCGGCCTTCTTTGCCCTTCCCCAATCTTCATGACTTTGCACTTGGTGGGATTGAACTCCAGGAGCCAATTGCTGGACCAGTTCTGCAGCCTGTCCAGATCCCTTTGTAGTTCTGCCTGGTCTTCGATCGAGTGTATTCTTCTCATCAACTTCACGTCATCTGCAAACAGGGACACCTCAGAGTCTATTCCTTCCGTCATGTCGTTCACAAATACCAGAAACAGCACTGGTCCTAGGACTGACCCCTGCGGGACCCCGCTGGTCACAGGTGCCCACTCTGACACCTCGCCACGTGTGTGTGTGTGTACTCACCTAGTTGTGATAGCAGGGGTCGAGTCATAGCTCCTAGCCCCGCCTCTTCACTGATCGCTACTAGGTCCTGTGTGTGTGTGTGTGTGTACTCACCTAGTTGTGATAGCAGGGGTCGAGTCATAGCTCCTAGCCCCGCCTCTTCACTGATCGCTACTAGGTCCTGTGTGTGTGTGTGTGTGTACTCACCTAGTTGTGATAGCAGGGGTCGAGTCATAGCTCCTAGCCCCGCCTCTTCACTGATCGCTACTAGGTCTAGGTCCTGTGTGTGTGTGTGTGTCATAGCTCCTAGACCCGCCTCTTCACTGATACTCACCTAGTTGTGATAGCAGGGGTCGAGTCATAGCTCCTAGCCCCGCCTCTTCACTGATCGCTACTAGGTCCTGTGTGTGTGTGTGTGTGTGTACTCACCTAGTTGTGATAGCAGGGGTCGAGTCATAGCTCCTAGCCCCGCCTCTTCACTGATCGCTACTAGGTCCTGTGTGTGTGTGTGTGTGTACTCACCTAGTTGTGATAGCAGGGGTCGAGTCATAGCTCCTAGCCCCGCCTCTTCACTGATCGCTACTAGGTCCTGTGTGTGTGTGTGTGTGTACTCACCTAGTTGTGATAGCAGGGGTCGAGTCATAGCTCCTAGCCCCGCCTCTTCACTGATCGCTACTAGGTCCTGTGTGTGTGTGTGTGTGTGTGTACTCACCTAGTTGTGATAGCAGGGGTCGAGTCATAGCTCCTAGCCCCGCCTCTTCACTGATCGCTACTAGGTCCTGTGTGTGTGTGTGTGTGTGTACTCACCTAGTTGTGATAGCAGGGGTCGAGTCATAGCTCCTAGCCTGATCGCTACTAGGTCCTGTGTTAGTTAGTTAGTTAGTTAGTTAGTGTGTTGTGATAGCAGGGGTCGAGTCATAGCTCCTAGCCCCGCCTCTTCACTGATCGCTACTAGGTCCTGTGTGTGTGTGTGTGTGTACTCACCTAGTTGTGATAGCAGGGGTCGAGTCATAGCTCCTAGCCCCGCCTCTTCACTGATCGCTACTAGGTCCTGTGTGTGTGTGTGTACTCACCTAGTTGTGATAGCAGGGGTCGAGTCATAGCTCCTAGCCCCGCCTCTTCACTGATCGCTACTAGGTCCTGTGTGTGTGTGTGTGTGTACTCACCTAGTTGTGATAGCAGGGGTCGAGTCATAGCTCCTAGCCCCGCCTCTTCACTGATCGCTACTAGGTCCTGTGTGTGTGTGTGTGTGTACTCACCTAGTTGTGATAGCAGGGGTCGAGTCATAGCTCCTAGCCCCGCCTCTTCACTGATCGCTACTAGGTCCTGTGTGTGTGTGTGTACTCACCTAGTTGTGATAGCAGGGGTCGAGTCATAGCTCCTAGCCCCGCCTCTTCACTGATCGCTACTAGGTCCTGTGTGTGTGTGTGTGTGTGTGTACTCACCTAGTTGTGATAGCAGGGGTCGAGTCATAGCTCCTAGCCCCGACAGTAATAGGTTTAGGAGAAAAAATAGAAATGAGCAGGAAGGGTAAAGAGAAAGGAGAGTCTTTCAATGTTTATTATGCTAATTGCCGTAGTGCTAGGAATAAGATGGACGAGTTGAGATTAGTTGCTAGTGTAGGTAACATTGATGTATTTGCCTTAACTGAGACGTGGTTTAATTCAAAAAGTCGGGACATGCCTGCGGAATGTCATATTCAGGGTTTTAAATTGTTCCAAGAAGATAGAAGTATTGGGAGGGGGGGGTGGGGTGGCATTGTATGTCCGAGATCGCTTGAACTGTTGCATAAAAACGGGTATTAAGTCTGAAGTAACACATACAGAGTCTGTTTGGATAGAATTTTCAGAGGGGCATGAAAAACTGATTTTAGGAGTGATATACCGTCCCCCAAACTTAGATAGGGACCAAGGGAAACTACTATGGGAGGAAATTGTTAAGGCCACAAGGCACGATAATGTAGTAATTCTAGGAGACTTTAACTTTAGTCATGTTGATTGGAATTTCTTGACTGGGAATTTAGAATCATACGACTTCTTAGAAGTATTTCAGGATTGTTTTTTGAAGCAGTTTGTGACAGAACCTACAAGGGGAAATAACCTGCTTGACTTAGTTATGGCAAACAATGAATCCCTTGTTAATAATTTAGAAGTTTCAGAGGAACTGGGTGCTAGCGACCACAAATCAATTACATTTAGCATTGAATGGAAGTACGATAGTAGCGATAACTCAGTAACAGTCCCAGATTTTCGCTTAGCAGATTACGATGGGCTTAGAGAACACTTATCATCTGTTGACTGGGGTAACGAAGTGAGCTATCAATATGACAGTTTTCTGAACACTATACATGCTGCTCAAAGAGCGTTTATCCCATATAAAGAAATTAGATCAAATAGAAATGACCCAAAATGGATGAATAATAGGCTCAAATATCTACTAGGGCATAAGAAAGGAATTTATAGGCGTATCAAAAGAGGTGAGGGTCATCTTATGAATCAGTATATTGACATTAAGAGGGACATTAAAAAGGGGATGAAATGTGCTTGATTTTAAATAATTATTTTCTCTCAGTTTTTACACAGGAAGACACTAACAATATTCCAGTAATTAATTTTTACAGTGGGCTAGAAGAAGATAAATTATGTAACATCACAGTCACTAGTGAGATGGTTGTGAAGCAGATAGACAGACTGAAGCAAAATAAGTCACCGGGTCCTGATGAGGTTTTTTCAAGGGTTCTTAAGGAATGCAAAATGGAACTCTGTGAACCATTAACTAATATTTTTAATTTATCTCTTCAAACAGGTGTAGTGTCTGATATGTGGAAGATGGCTAATGTAACTCCTATTTCTAAAACAGGGGACAAGTCGTTACCGTCAAATTACCGCCCAATAAGCCTGACCTCAATTGTAGGCAATTGTAGGCTGCTCTTTGCTGATGACACTGTGCTCTTGGGAGATTCTGAAGAGAAGTTGCAGAGATTGGTGGATGAATTTGGTAGGGTGTGCAAAAGAAGAAAATTAAAGGTGAATACAGGAAAGAGTAAGGTTATGAGGATAACAAAAAGATTAGGTGATGAAAGATTGAATATCAGATTGGAGGGAGAGAGTATGGAGGAGGTGAACGTATTCAGATATTTGGGAGTGGACGTGTCAGCGGATGGGTCTATGAAAGATGAGGTGAATCATAGAATTGATGAGGGAAAAAGAGTGAGTGGTGCACTTAGGAGTCTGTGGAGACAAAGAACTTTGTCCTTGGAGGCAAAGAGGGGAATGTATGAGAGTATAGTTTTACCAACGCTCTTATATGGGTGTGAAGCGTGGGTGATGAATGTTGCAGCGAGGAGAAGGCTGGAGGCAGTGGAGATGTCATGTCTGAGGGCAATGTGTGGTGTGAATATAATGCAGAGAATTCGTAGTTTGGAAGTTAGGAGGAGGTGCGGGATTACCAAAACTGTTGTCCAGAGGGCTGAGGAAGGGTTGTTGAGAAAAACCGACAAGTTGAAGATTGAGACACTTATGCAGCATATGGGAATCTTTATTCAGGAAACGTTTCGCCACACAGTGGCTTCATCAGTCCAATACAAAGAGGAAGGCGTAAGGAGAGGAGGAGAATGAGGTAATCAGTCCCTCAACCTGGAGTCGATGTGTTCAGTCCATCAATCTTGTAGAATGTACAGCATAGGGCCGTAGACGTGGCTTATATACTGTAGTGAGGTGACGTGAAGCAGGTGGAGGCGGGGTCATAGTGGTACCATCCACTAGTCGAAGTAGGTCTTCGTCCAAAGGTTGAACAAGTGTTGAAGAATTCTTTGTAACAAGATCCCATGATGCTGCAGTGTCTGACAGTTGTGATGGTCTCAATCTTCAACTTGTCGGTTTTTCAAACCATTCATCACAACTGTCAGACACTGCAGCATCATGGGATCTTGTTACAAAGAATTCTTCAACACTTGTTCAACCTTTGGACGAAGACCTACTTCGACTAGTGGATGGTACCACTATGACCCCGCCTCCACCTGCTTCACGTCACCTCACTACAGTATATAAGCCACGTCTACGGCCCTATGCTGTACATTCTACAAGATTGATGGACTGAACACATCGACTCCAGGTTGAGGGACTGATTACCTCATTCTCCTCCTCTCCTTACGCCTTCCTCTTTGTATTGGACTGATGAAGCCACTGTGTGGCGAAACGTTTCCTGAATAAAGATTCCCATATGCTGCATAAGTGTCTCAATCTTCAATACAATGATCAATGCCTAAGCGTACGTAATAAATGGGTTCAAATAGATTACTGGGATTTATATCAAGACAGCAATGCCTAAGCGTACGTAATAAGGCAAATAGATTACTGGGATTTATATCAAGAAGTGTAAGCCATAGGCCATACTGCAGCTTTATACATCATTAGTAAGGCCTCACCTAGATTATGCAGCTCAGTTCTGGTCTCCATATTACAGAATGGACATAAATTCGTTAGAAAACATTCAGCGTAGGATGACTAAATTAATACATAGCATTAGAAATCTTCCTTATGAAGAAAGATTGAAGACTCTTAAGTTACATTCACTTGTTAGACGAAGAATGAGGGGAGACCTGATCGAAGTGTATAAGTGGAAGATAGGTATTAATAAAGGGGATATTAATAAGGTCTTGAGGATGTCTCTCCAAGAGAGAACCCGCAGTAATGGATTTAAATTAGATAAGTTTAGATTTAGAAAGGACATAGGAAAGTATTGGTTTGGAAATAGGGTAGTTGATGAGTGGAACAGTCTACCTAGTTGGGTTATTGAGGCTAGGACTTTGGGTAGTTTCAAATTTAGGTTGGATAAGTACATGAGTGGGAGGGGTTGGATTTGAGTGGGACTTTCACATCAGAGCTTATTTCTTGGGTGGCATTGAAAATTGGGTTGGGCAAATGTTTTGTTAGTGGGATGAATTGTAAAGGACCTGCCTAGTATGGGCCAGCAGGCCTCCTGCAGTGTTCCTCCTTTCTTATGTTCTTATGTTCTTATATCTCACTATGTCGTGGACCCTCAGGTTATATCTCACTATGTCGTGGACCCTCAGGTTATATCTCACTATGTCGTGGACCCTCAGGTTATATCTCACTATGTCGTGGATACTCAGGTTATATCTCACTATGTCGTGGACCCTCAGGTTATATCTCACTATGTCGTGGACCCTCAGGTTATATCTCACTATGTCGTGGACCCTCAGGTTATATCTCACTATGTCGTGGATACTCAGGTTATATCTCACTATGTCGTGGACCCTCAGGTTATATCTCACTATGTCGTGGATACTCAGGTTATATCTCACTATGTCGTGGATACTCAGGTTATATCTCGCTATGTCTTGGGTACTCAGGTTATATCTCACTCAGGTTATATCTCACTATGTCGTGGATCAGGTTATATCTCACTCAGGATACTCAGGTATATCTCACTATGTCGTGGATACTCAGGTTATATCTCACTATGTCGTGGACCCTCACTATGTCGTGGATACTATTATCTCTCTATGTCGTGGATACTCAGGTTATATCTCACTATGTCGTGGATACTCAGGTTATATCTCACTATGTCGTGGACCCTCAGGTTATATCTCACTATGTCGTGGATACTCAGGTTATATCTCACTATGTCGTGGATACTCAGGTTATATCTCACTATGTCGTGGATACTCAGGTTATATCTCACTATGTGGTGGACCCTCAGGTTATATCTCACTATGTCGTGGATACTCAGGTTATATCTCACTATGTCGTGGATACTCAGGTTATATCTCACTATGTCGTGGACCCTCAGGTTATATCTCACTATGTCGTGGATACTCAGGTTATATCTCACTATGTCGTGGATACTCAGGTTATATCTCACTATGTCGTGGATACTCAGGTTATATCTCACTATGTCGTGGATACTCAGGTTATATCTCACTATGTCGTGGATACTCAGGTTATATCTCACTATGTCGTGGATACTCAGGTTATATCTCACTATGTCGTGGATACTCAGGTTATATCTCACTATGTCGTGGATACTCAGGTTATATCTCACTATGTCGTGGATACTCAGGTTATATCTCACTATGTCGTGGACCCTCAGGTTATATCTCACTATGTCGTGGACCCTCAGGTTATATCTCACTATGTCGTGGATACTCAGGTTATATCTCACTATGTCGTGGATACTCAGGTTATATCTCACTATGTCGTGGATACTCAGGTTATATCTCACTATGTCGTGGATACTCAGGTTATATCTCACTATGTCGTGGACCCTCAGGTTATATCTCACTATGTCGTGGATACTCAGGTTATATCTCACTATGTCGTGGACCCTCAGGTTATATCTCACTATGTCGTGGATACTCAGGTTATATCTCACTATGTCGGTTATATCTCACTATGTCGTGGATACTCAGGTTATATCTCACTATGTCGTGGATACTCAGGTTATATCTCACTATGTCGTGGACCCTCAGGTTATATCTCACTATGTCGTGGACCCTCAGGTTATATCTCACTATGTCGTGGATACTCAGGTTATATCTCACTATGTCGTGGATACTCAGGTTATATCTCACTATGTCGTGGACCGTCAGGTTATATCTCACTATGTCGTGGACCCTCAGGTTATATCTCACTATGTCGTGGACCCTCAGGTTATATCTCACTATGTCGTGGATACTCAGGTTATATCTCACTATGTCGTGGATACTCAGGTTATATCTCACTATGTCGTGGATACTCAGGTTATATCTCACTATGTCGTGGATACTCAGGTTATATCTCACTATGTCGTGGACCCTCAGGTTATATCTCACTATGTCGTGGATACTCAGGTTATATCTCACTATGTCGTGGATACTCAGGTTATATCTCACTATGTCGTGGATACTCAGGTTATATCTCACTATGTCGTGGATACTCAGGTTATATCTCACTATGTCGTGGATACTCAGGTTATATCTCACTATGTCGTGGATACTCAGGTTATATCTCACTATGTCGTGGATACTCAGGTTATATCTCACTATGTCGTGGACCCTCAGGTTATATCTCACTATGTCGTGGATACTCAGGTTATATCTCACTATGTCGTGGATACTCAGGTTATATCTCACTATGTCGTGGATACTCAGGTTATATCTCACTATGTCGTGGACCCTCAGGTTATATCTCACTATGTCGTGGATACTCAGGTTATATCTCACTATGTCGTGGATACTCAGGTTATATCTCACTATGTCGTGGATACTCAGGTTATATCTCACTATGTCGTGGATACTCAGGTTATATCTCACTATGTCGTGGACCCTCAGGTTATATCTCACTATGTCGTGGATACTCAGGTTATATCTCACTATGTCGTGGATACTCAGGTTATATCTCACTATGTCGTGGATACTCAGGTTATATCTCACTATGTCGTGGACCCTCAGGTTATATCTCACTATGTCGTGGATACTCAGGTTATATCTCACTATGTCGTGGATACTCAGGTTATATCTCACTATGTCGTAGATCACTCACTATGTCGTGGATACTCAGGTTATATCTCACTATGTCGTGGATACTCAGGTTATATCTCACTATGTCGTGGATACTCAGGTTATATCTCACTATGTCGTGGATACTCAGGTTATATCTCACTATGTCGTGGATACTCAGGTTATATCTCACTATGTCGTGGACCCTCAGGTTATATCTCACTATGTCGTGGATACTCAGGTTATATCTCACTATGTCGTGGATACTCAGGTTATATCTCACTATGTCGTGGATACTCAGGTTATATCTCACTATGTCGTGGATACTCAGGTTATATCTCACTATGTCGTGGATACTCAGGTTATATCTCACTATGTCGTGGACCCTCAGGTTATATCTCACTATGTCGTGGATACTCAGGTTATATCTCACTATGTCGTGGATACTCAGGTTATATCTCGCTATGTCGTGGATACTCAGGTTATATCTCACTATGTCGTGGATACTCAGGTTATATCTCACTATGTCGTGGATACTCAGGTTATATCTCACTATGTCGTGGATACTCAGGTTATATCTCACTATGTCGTGGATACTCAGGTTATATCTCACTATGTCGTGGACCCTCAGGTTATATCTCACTATGTCGTGGATACTCAGGTTATATCTCACTATGTCGTGGATACTCAGGTTATATCTCACTATGTCGTGGATACTCAGGTTATATCTCACTATGTCGTGGACCCTCAGGTTATATCTCACTATGTCGTGGATACTCAGGTTATATCTCACTATGTCGTGGACCCTCAGGTTATATCTCACTATGTCGTGGATACTCAGGTTATATCTCACTATGTCGTGGACCCTCAGGTTATATCTCACTATGTCGTGGATACTCAGGTTATATCTCACTATGTCGTGGATACTCAGGTTATATCTCACTATGTCGTGGATACTCAGGTTATATCTCACTATGTCGTGGATACTCAGGTTATATCTCACTATGTCGTGGAACCTCAGGTTATATCTCACTATGTCGTGGATACTCAGGTTATATCTCACTATGTCGTGGATACTCAGGTTATATCTCACTATGTCGTGGATACTCAGGTTATATCTCACTATGTCGTGGATACTCAGGTTATATCTCACTATGTCGTGGACCCTCAGGTTATATCTCACTATGTCGTGGACCTCAGGTTATATCTCAGGTTATATCTCACTATGTCGTGGATACTCAGGTTATATCTCACTATGTCGTGGATACTCAGGTTATATCTCACTATGTCGTGGATACTCAGGTTATATCTCACTATGTCGTGGACCCTCAGGTTATATCTCACTATGTCGTGGATACTCAGGTTATATCTCACTATGTCGTGGATACTCAGGTTATATCTCACTATGTCGTGGACCCTCAGGTTATATCTCACTATGTCGTGGATCAGGTTATATCTCACTATGTCGTGGACCCTCAGGTTATATCTCACTATGTCGTGGACCCTCAGGTTATATCTCACTATGTCGTGGACCCTCAGGTTATATCTCACTATGTCGTGGATACTCAGGTTATATCTCACTATGTCGTGGATACTCAGGTTATATCTCACTATGTCGTGGACCCTCAGGTTATATCTCACTATGTCGTGGACCCTCAGGTTATATCTCACTATGTCGTGGATACTCAGGTTATATCTCACTATGTCGTGGATACTCAGGTTATATCTCACTATGTCGTGGATACTCAGGTTATATCTCACTATGTCGTGGATACTCAGGTTATATCTCACTATGTCGTGGATACTCAGGTTATATCTCACTATGTCGTGGATACTCAGGTTATATCTCACTATGTCGTGGATACTCAGGTTATATCTCACTATGTCGTGGATACTCAGGTTATATCTCACTATGTCGTGGATACTCAGGTTATATCTCACTATGTCGTGGATACTCAGGTTATATCTCGCTATGTCGTGGACCTCAGGTTATATCTCACTATGTCGTGGATACTCAGGTTATATCTCACTATGTCGTGGATACTCAGGTTATATCTCACTATGTCGTGGACCCTCAGGTTATATCTCACTATGTCGTGGATACTCAGGTTATATCTCACTATGTCGTGGATACTCAGGTTATATCTCACTATGTCGTGGACCCTCAGGTTATATCTCACTATGTCGTGGATACTCAGGTTATATCTCACTATGTCGTGGATACTCAGGTTATATCTCACTATGTCGTGGATACTCAGGTTATATCTCACTATGTCGTGGACCCTCAGGTTATATCTCACTATGTCGTGGACCCTAGGTTATATCTCACTATGTCGTGGATACTCAGGTTATATCTCGCTATGTCGTGGACCCTCAGGTTATATCTCACTATGTCGTGGACCCTCAGGTTATATCTCACTATGTCGTGGACCCTCAGGTTATATCTCACTATGTCGTGGATACTCAGGTTATATCTCACTATGTCGTGGACTCAGGTTATATCTCACTATGTCGTGGACCCTCACTATGTCGTGGATACTCAGGTTATATCTCACTATGTCGTGGATACTCAGGTTATATCTCACTATGTCGTGGATACTCAGGTTATATCTCACTATGTCGTGGATACTCAGGTTATATCTCACTATGTCGTGGATACTCAGGTTATATCTCACTATGTCGTGGACCCTCAGGTTATATCTCACTATGTCGTGGATACTCAGGTTATATCTCACTATGTCGTGGATACTCAGGTTATATCTCACTATGTCGTGGACCCTCAGGTTATATCTCACTATGTCGTGGATACTCAGGTTATATCTCACTATGTCGTGGATACTCAGGTTATATCTCACTATGTCGTGGATACTCAGGTTATATCTCACTATGTCGTGGATACTCAGGTTATATCTCACTATGTCGTGGACCCTCAGGTTATATCTCACTATGTCGTGGATACTCAGGTTATATCTCACTATGTCGTGGATACTCAGGTTATATCTCACTATGTCGTGGATACTCAGGTTATATCTCACTATGTCGTGGATACTCAGGTTATATCTCACTATGTCGTGGATACTCAGGTTATATCTCACTATGTCGTGGATACTCAGGTTATATCTCACTATGTCGTGGATACTCAGGTTATATCTCACTATGTCGTGGATACTCAGGTTATATCTCACTATGTCGTGGATACTCAGGTTATATCTCACTATGTCGTGGATACTCAGGTTATATCTCACTATGTCGTGGATACTCAGGTTATATCTCACTATGTCGTGGATACTCAGGTTATATCTCACTATGTCGTGGACCCTCAGGTTATATCTCACTATGTCGTGGATACTCAGGTTATATCTCACTATGTCGTGGATACTCAGGTTATATCTCACTATGTCGTGGATACTCAGGTTATATCTCACTATGTCGTGGATACTCAGGTTATATCTCACTATGTCGTGGATACTCAGGTTATATCTCACTATGTCGTGGATACTCAGGTTATATCTCACTATGTCGTGGATACTCAGGTTATATCTCACTATGTCGTGGATACTCAGGTTATATCTCACTATGTCGTGGATACTTTGGTTATATCTCACTATGTCGTGGACCCTCAAGTTATATCTCACTATGTCGTGGACCCTCAGGTTATATCTCACTATGTCGTGGACCCTCAGGTTATATCTCACTATGTCGTGGACCCTCAGGTTATATCTCACTATGTCGTGGATACTCAGGTTATATCTCACTATGTCGTGGACCCTCAGGTTATATCTCACTATGTCGTGGATACTCAGGTTATATCTCACTATGTCGTGGATACTCAGGTTATATCTCACTATGTCGTGGATACTCAGGTTATATCTCACTATGTCGTGGACCCTCAGGTTATATCTCACTATGTCGTGGACCCTCAGGTTATATCTCACTATGTCGTGGATACTCAGGTTATATCTCACTATGTCGTGGACCCTCAGGTTATATCTCACTATGTCGTGGACCCTCAGGTTATATCTCACTATGTCGTGGATACTCAGGTTATATCTCACTATGTCGTGGACCCTCAGGTTATATCTCACTATGTCGTGGATACTCAAGTTATATCTCACTATGTCGTGGACCTCAGGTTATATCTCAGGTTATATCTCACTATGTCGTGGACCCTCAGGTTATATCTCACTATGTCGTGGACCCTCAGGTTATATCTCACTATGTCGTGGATACTCAGGTTATATCTCACTATGTCGTGGACCCTCAGGTTATATCTAACTATGTCGTGGGTTATATCTCAGGTTATATCTCACTATGTCGTGGACCCTCAGGTTATATCTCACTATGTCGTGGACCCTCAGGTTATATCTCACTATGTCGTGGACCCTCAGGTTATATCTCACTATGTCGTGGACCCTCAGGTTATATCTCACTATGTCGTGGACCCTCAGGTTATATCTCACTATGTCGTGGATACTCAGGTTATATCTCACTATGTCGTGGATACTCAGGTTATATCTCACTATGTCGTGGAACCTCAGGTTATATCTCACTATGTCGTGGACCCTCAGGTTATATCTCACTATGTCGTGGATACTCAGGTTATATCTCACTATGTCGTGGATACTCAGGTTATATCTCACTATGTCGTGGACCCTCAGGTTATATCTCACTATGTCGTGGATACTCAGGTTATATCTCACTATGTCGTGGATACTCAGGTTATATCTCACTATGTCGTGGACCCTCAGGTTATATCTCACTATGTCGTGGATACTCAGGTTATATCTCACTATGTCGTGGACCCTCAGGTTATATCTCACTATGTCGTGGATACTCAGGTTATATCTCACTATGTCGTGGACCCTCAGGTTATATCTCACTATGTCGTGGATACTCAGGTTATATCTCACTATGTCGTGGATACTCAGGTTATATCTCACTATGTCGTGGATACTCAGGTTATATCTCACTATGTCGTGGACCCTCAGGTTATATCTCACTATGTCGTGGACCCTCAGGTTATATCTCACTATGTCGTGGATACTCAGGTTATATCTCACTATGTCGTGGACCCTCAGGTTATATCTCACTATGTCGTGGACCCTCAGGTTATATCTCACTATGTCGTGGACCCTCAGGTTATATCTCACTATGTCGTGGATACTCAGGTTATATCTCACTATGTCGTGGACCCTCAGGTTATATCTCACTATGTCGTGGACCCTCAGGTTATATCTCACTATGTCGTGGATACTCAGGTTATATCTCACTATGTCGTGGATACTCAGGTTATATCTCACTATGTCGTGGACACTCAGGTTATATCTCACTATGTCGTGGATACTCAGGTTATATCTCACTATGTCGTGGATATCACTATGTCGTTATATCTCACTATGTCGTGGACCATCAGGTTATATCTCGTGGACTCAGGTTATATCTCACTATGTCGTGGATACTTTGGTTATATCTCACTATGTCGTGGACTCAGGTTATATCTCACTATGTCGTGGATATCAGGTTATATCTCACTATGTCGTGGACCCTCAGGTTATATCTCACTATGTCGTGGACCCTCAGGTTATATCTCACTATGTCGTGGATACTCAGGTTATATCTCACTATGTCGTGGATACTCAGGTTATATCTCACTATGTCGTGGACCCTCAGGTTATATCTCACTATGTCGTGGACCCTCAGGTTATATCTCACTATGTCGTGGACCCTCAGGTTATATCTCACTATGTCGTGGACCCTCAGGTTATATCTCACTATGTCGTGGATACTCAGGTTATATCTCACTATGTCGTGGACCCTCAGGTTATATCTCACTTTGTCGTGGACCCTCAGGTTATATCTCACTATGTCGTGGATACTCAGGTTATATCTCACTATGTCGTGGACCCTCAGGTTATATCTCACTATGTCGTGGACACTCAGGTTATATCTCACTATGTCGTGGATACTCAGGTTATATCTCACTATGTCGTGGACCCTCAGGTTATATCTCACTATGTCGTGGATACTCAGGTTATATCTCACTATGTCGTGGATACTCAGGTTATATCTCACTATGTCGTGGATACTCAGGTTATATCTCACTATGTCGTGGACCCTCAGGTTATATCTCACTATGTCGTGGACCCTCAGGTTATATCTCACTATGTCGTGGACCACTCAGGTTATATCTCACTATGTCGTGGACCCTCAGGTTATATCTCACTATGTCGTGGACCCTCAGGTTATATCTCACTATGTCGTGGATACTCAGGTTATATCTCACTATGTCGTGGACCCTCAGGTTATATCTCACTATGTCGTGGACCCTCAGGTTATATCTCACTATGTCGTGGATACTCAGGTTATATCTCACTATGTCGTGGACCCTCAGGTTATATCTCACTATGTCGTGGACCCTCAGGTTATATCTCACTATGTCGTGGACCCTCAGGTTATATCTCACTATGTCGTGGACCCTCAGGTTATATCTCACTATGTCGTGGACCCTCAGGTTATATCTCACTATGTCGTGGACCCTCAGGTTATATCTCACTATGTCGTGGACCCTCAGGTTATATCTCACTATGTCGTGGACCCTCAGGTTATATCTCACTATGTCGTGGACCCTCAGGTTATATCTCACTATGTCGTGGACCCTCAGGTTATATCTCACTATGTCGTGGACCCTCAGGTTATATCTCACTATGTCGTGGACCCTCAGGTTATATCTCACTATGTCGTGGACCCTCAGGTTATATCTCACTATGTCGTGGACCCTCAGGTTATATCTCACTATGTCGTGGATACTCAGGTTATATCTCACTATGTCTTGGACCCTCAGGTTATATCTCACTATGTCGTGGACCCTCAGGTTATATCTCACTATGCCGTGGACCCTCAGGTTATATCTCACTATGTCGTGGACCCTCAGGTTATATCTCACTATGTCGTGGACCCTCAGGTTATATCTCACTATGTCGTGGATACCCTCAGGTTATATCTCACTATGTCGTGGATACTCAGGTTATATCTCACTATGTCGTGGACCCTCAGGTTGTATCTCGCTATGTCGTGGACCCTCAGGTTATATCTCACTATGTCGTGGACCCTCAGGTTATATCTCACTATGTCGTGGACCCTCAGGTTATATCTCACTATGTCGTGGACCCTCAGGTTATATCTCACTATGTCGTGGATACTCAGGTTATATCTCACTATGTCGTGGACCCTCAGGTTATATCTCACTATGTCGTGGATACTCAGGTTATATCTCACTATGTCGTGGACCCTCAGGTTATATCTCACTATGTCGTGGACCCTCAGGTTATATCTCACTATGTCGTGGACCCTCAGGTTATATCTCACTATGTCGTGGACCCTCAGGTTATATCTCACTATGTCGTGGACCCTCAGGTTATATCTCACTATGTCGTGGACCCTCAGGTTATATCTCACTATGTCGTGGATACTCAGGTTATATCTCACTATGTCGTGGATACTCAGGTTATATCTCACTATGTCGTGGATACTCAGGTTATATCTCACTATGTCGTGGACCCTCAGGTTATATCTCACTATGTCGTGGATACTCAGGTTATATCTCACTATGTCGTGGATACTCAGGTTATATCTCACTATGTCGTGGATACTCAGGTTATATCTCACTATGTCGTGGATACTCAGGTTATATCTCACTATGTCGTGGATACTCAGGTTATATCTCACTATGTCGTGGACCCTCAGGTTATATCTCACTATGTCGTGGACCCTCAGGTTATATCTCACTATGTCGTGGACCCTCAGGTTATATCTCACTATGTCGTGGATACTCAGGTTATATCTCACTATGTCGTGGATACTCAGGTTATATCTCACTATGTCGTGGATACTCAGGTTATATCTCACTATGTCGTGGACCCTCAGGTTATATCTCACTATGTCGTGGATACTCAGGTTATATCTCACTATGTCGTGGATACTCAGGTTATATCTCACTATGTCGTGGATACTCAGGTTATATCTCACTATGTCGTGGACCCTCAGGTTATATCTCACTATGTCGTGGACCCTCAGGTTATATCTCACTATGTCGTGGACCCTCAGGTTATATCTCACTATGTCGTGGACCCTCAGGTTATATCTCACTATGTCGTGGACCCTCAGGTTATATCTCACTATGTCGTGGACCCTCAGGTTATATCTCACTATGTCGTGGACCCTCAGGTTATATCTCACTATGTCGTGGACCCTCAGGTTATATCTCACTATGTCGTGGATACTCAGGTTATATCTCACTATGTCGTGGACCCTCAGGTTATATCTCACTATGTCGTGGAACCTCAGGTTATATCTCAATATGTCGTGGACCCTCAGGTTATATCTCACTATGTCGTGGATCAGGTTATATCTCACTATGTCGTGGATACTCAGGTTATATCTCACTATGTCGTGGACCCTGAGGTTATATCTCACTATGTCTTGGACCCTCAGGTTATATCTCACTATGTCGTGGACCCTCAGGTTATATCTCACTATGTCGTGGACCCTCAGGTTATATCTCACTATGTCGTGGATACTCAGGTTATATCTCACTATGTCGTGGACCCTCAGGTTATATCTCACTATGTCGTGGACCCTCAGGTTATATCTCACTATGTCGTGGACCCTCAGGTTATATCTCACTATGTCGTGGATACTCAGGTTATATCTCACTATGTCGTGGATACTCAGGTTATATCTCATATGTCGTGGATACTCAGGTTATATCTCACTATGTCGTGGACCAGGTTATATCTCAGGTTATATCTCACTATGTCGTGGACCCTCAGGTTATATCTCACTATGTCGTGGATACTCAGGTTATATCTCACTATGTCGTGGATACTCAGGTTATATCTCACTATGTCGTGGATACCCTCAGGTTATATCTCACTATGTCGTGGATACTCAGGTTATATCTCACTATGTCGTGGACCCTCAGGTTATATCTCACTATGTCGTGGACCCTCAGGTTATATCTCACTATGTCGTGGACCCTCAGGTTATATCTCACTATGTCGTGGACCCTCAGGTTATATCTCACTATGTCGTGGATACTCAGGTTATATCTCACTATGTCGTGGATACTCAGGTTATATCTCACTATGTCGTGGATACTCAGGTTATATCTCACTATGTCGTGGACCCTCAGGTTATATCTCACTATGTCGTGGATACTCAGGTTATATCTCACTATGTCGTGGATACTCAGGTTATATCTCACTATGTCGTGGACCAGGTTATATCTCAGGTTATATCTCACTATGTCGTGGACCCTCAGGTTATATCTCACTATGTCGTGGACCCTCAGGTTATATCTCACTATGTCATGGACCCTCAGGTTATATCTCACTATGTCGTGGACCCTCAGGTTATATCTCACTATGTCGTGGACCCTCAGGTTATATCTCACTATGTCGTGGATACTCAGGTTATATCTCACTATGTCGTGGACCCTCAGGTTATATCTCACTATGTCGTGGACCCTCAGGTTATATCTCACTATGTCCTGGACCCTCAGGTTATATCTCACTATGTCGTGGACCCTCAGGTTATATCTCACTATGTCGTGGACCCTCAGGTTATATCTCACTATGTCGTGGACCCTCAGGTTATATCTCACTATGTCGTGGACCCTCAGGTTATATCTCACTATGTCGTTCATATCTCACTATGTCGTGGACCCTCAGGTTATATCTCACTATGTCGTGGACCCTCAGGTTATATCTCACTATGTCGTGGATACTCAGGTTATATCTCGCTATGTCGTGGATACTCAGGTTATATCTCACTATGTCGTGGACCCTCAGGTTATATCTCACTATGTCGTTACCATCAGGTTATATCTCACTATGTCGTGGATACTCAGGTTATATCTCACTATGTCGTGGATACTCAGGTTATATCTCGCTATGTCGTGGATACTCACTATGTCGTGGACCTCAGGTTATATCTCACTATGTCGTGGACCCTCAGGTTATATCTCACTATGTCGTGGACCACTCAGGTTATATCTCACTATGTCGTGGACCTCAGGTTATATCTCACTATGTCGTGGATACTCAGGTTATATCTCACTATGTCGTGGACCCTCAGGTTATATCTCACTATGTCGTGGATACTCAGGTTATATCTCACTATGTCGTGGATACTCAGGTTATATCTCACTATGTCGTGGATACTCAGGTTATATCTCACTATGTCTTGGACCATCAGGTTATATCTCACTATGTCGTGGATACTCAGGTTATATCTCACTATGTCGTGGATACTCAGGTTATATCTCACTATGTCGTGGATACTCAGGTTATATCTCACTATGTCGTGGACCCTCAGGTTATATCTCACTATGTCGTGGACCCTCAGGTTATATCTCACTATGTCGTGGACCCTCAGGTTATATCTCACTATGTCGTGGACCCTCAGGTTATATCTCACTACGTCATGGACCCTCAGGTTATAACTCACTATATTCTGGACCCTCAGGTTATATCTCACTATGTCGTGGACCCTCAGGTTATATCTCACTATGTCCTGGACCCTCAGGTTATATCTCACTATGTCGTGGACCCTCAGGTTATATCTCACTATGTCCTGGACTTATATCTTACTATGTCCTGGACCCTCAGGTTATATCTCACTATGTCGTGGACCCTCAGGTTATATCTCACTATGTCGTGGACCCTCAGGTTATATCTCACTATGTCGTGGACCCTCAGGTTATATCTCACTATGTCGTGGATCATCAGGTTATATCTCACTATGTCGTGGACCCTCAGGTTATATCTCACTATGTCGTGGACCCTCAGGTTATATCTCACTATGTCGTGGACCCTCAGGTTATATCTCACTATGTCGTGGACCCTCAGGTTATATCTCACTATGTCGTGGACACTCAGGTTATATCTCACTATGTCGTGGACCCTCAGGTTATATCTCACTATGTCGTGGACCCTCAGGTTATATCTCACTATGTCGTGGACCCTCAGGTTATATCTCACTATGTCGTGGACCCTCAGGTTATATCTCACTATGTCGTGGACCCTCAGGTTATATCTCACTATGTCGTGGACCCTCAGGTTATATCTCACTATGTCGTGGACCCTCAGGTTATATCTCACTATGTCGTGGACCCTCAGGTTATATCTCACTATGTCGTGGACCCTCAGGTTATATCTCACTATGTCGTGGACCCTCAGGTTATATCTCACTATGTCGTGGACCCTCAGGTTATATCTCACTATGTCGTGGACCCTCAGGTTATATCTCACTATGTCGTGGACCCTCAGGTTATATCTCACTATGTCGTGGACCCTCAGGTTATATCTCACTATGTCGTGGACCCTCAGGTTATATCTCACTATGTCGTGGACCCTCAGGTTATATCTCACTATGTCTATGTCGTGGACCCTCAGGTTTTATCTCACTATGTCGTGGACCCTCAGGTTATATCTCACTATGTCGTCAGGATATCTCAGTCGTTATATCTCACTATGTCGTGTACCCTCAGGTTATATCTAGGTCGTGGACCCTCAGGTTATATCTCACTATGTCGTGGACCCTCAGGTTATATCTCACTATGTCGTGGACCCTCAGGTTATATCTCACTATGTCGTGGACCCTCAGGTTATATCTATGTCGTGGACCTGGTTATATCTCACTATGTCGTGGACCCTCAGGTTATATCTCACTATGTCGTGGATACTCAGGTTATATCTCACTATGTCGTGGACCCTCAGGTTATATCTCACTATGTCGTGGACCCTCAGGTTATATCTCACTATGTCGTGGACCCTCAGGTTATATCTCACTATGTCGTGGACCCTCAGGTTATATCTCACTATGTCGTGGACCCTCAGGTTATATCTCACTATGTCGTGGACCCTCAGGTTATATCTCACTATGTCGTGGACCCTCAGGTTATATCTCACTATGTCGTGGACCCTCAGGTTATATCTCACTATGTCGTGGACCCTCAGGTTATATCTCACTATGTCGTGGACCCTCAGGTTATATCTCACTATGTCGTGGACCCTCAGGTTGTATCTTACTATGTCGTGGACCTCAGTTTATATCTCACTATGTCGTGGACCCTCAGGTTATATCTCACTATGTCGTGGACCCTCAGGTTATATCTCACTATGTCGTGGACCCTCAGGTTATATCTCACTATGTCGTGGACCCTCAGGTTATATCTCACTATGTCGTGGACCCTCAGGTTATATCTCACTATGTCGTGGACCCTCAGGTTATATCTCACTATGTCGTGGACCCTCAGGTTATATCTCAGGTTATATCTCAATATGTCGTGGACCCTCAGGTTATATCTCACTATGTCGTGGACCCTCAGGTTATATCTCACTATGTCGTGGACCCTCAGGTTATATCTCACTATGTCGTGGACCCTCAGGTTATATCTCACTATGTCGTGGACCCTCAGGTTATATCTCACTATGTCGTGGACCCTCAGGTTATATCTCACTATGTCGTGGACCCTCAGGTTATATCTCACTATGTCGTGGACCCTCAGGTTATATCTCACTATGTCGTGGACCCTCAGGTTATATCTCACTATGTCGTGGACCCTCAGGTTATATCTCACTATGTCGTGGACCCTCAGGTTATATCTCACTATGTCGTGGACCCTCAGGTTATATCTCACTATGTCGTGGACCCTCAGGTTATATCTCACTATGTCGTGGACCCTCAGGTTATATCTCACTATGTCGTGGACCCTCAGGTTATATCTCACTATGTCGTGGACCCTCAGGTTATATCTCAGGTTATATATCACTATGTCGTGGACCCTCAGGTTATATCTCACTATGTCGTGGACCCTCAGGTTATATCTCAGTCGTTATATCTCACTATGTCGTGGACCCTCAGGTTATATCTCACTATGTCGTGGACCCTCAGGTTATATCTCACTATGTCGTGGACCCTCAGGTTATATCTCACTATGTCGTGGACCCTCAGGTTATATCTCACTATGTCGTGGACCCTCAGGTTATATCTCACTATGTCGTGGACCCTCAGGTTATATCTCACTATGTCGTGGACCCTCAGGTTTTATCTCACTATGTCGTGGACCCTCAGGTTATATCTCACTATGTCGTGGACCCTCAGGTTATATCTCACTATGTCGTGGACTCACTATGTCGTGGACCCTCAGGTTATATCTCACTATGTCGTGGACTCAGGTTATATCTCACTATGTCGTGGACCCTCAGGTTATATCTCACTATGTCGTGGACCCTCAGGTTATATCTCACTATGTCGTGGACCCTCAGGTTATATCTCACTATGTCGTGGACCCTCAGGTTATATCTCACTATGTCGTGGACCACTCAGGTTATATCTCACTATGTCGTGGACCCTCAGGTTATATCTCACTATGTCGTGGACCCTCAGGTTATATCTCACTATGTCGTGGATATCTCACTCAGGTTATATCTCACTATGTCGTGGACCCTCAGGTTATATCTCACTATGTCGTGGACCCTCAGGTTATATCTCACTATGTCGAGGACTCTCAGGTTATATCTCACTATGTCGTGGACCCTCAGGTTATATCTCACTATGTCGTGGACCCTCAGGTTATATCTCACTATGTCGTGGACCCTCAGGTTATATCTCACTATGTCGTGGACCCTCAGGTTATATCTATGTCGTGGACCCTCAGGTTATATCTCACTATGTCGTGGACCCTCAGGTTATATCTCACTATGTCGTGGACCCTCAGGTTATATCTCACTATGTCGTGGACCCTCAGGTTATATCTCACTATGTCGTGGACCCTCAGGTTATATCTCACTATGTCGTGGACCCTCAGGTTATATCTCACTATGTCGTGGACCCTCAGGTTATATCTCACTATGTCGTGGACCCTCAGGTTATATCTCACTATGTCGTGGACCCTCAGGTTATATCTCACTATGTCGTGGACCCTCAGGTTATATCTCACTATGTCGTGGACCCTCAGGTTATATCTCACTATTATATGTCACTATGTCGTGGACCCTCAGGTTATATCTCACTATGTCGTGGACCCTCAGGTTATATCTCACTATGTCGTGGACCCTCAGGTTATATCTCACTATGTCGTGGACCCTCAGGTTATATCTCACTATGTCGTGGACCCTCAGGTTATATCTCACTATGTCGTGGACCCTCAGGTTATATCTCACTATGTCGTGGACCCACAGGTTATATCTCACTATGTCGTGGACCCTCAGGTTATATCTCACTATGTCGTGGACCCTCAGGTTATATCTCACTATGTCGTGGACCCTCAGGTTATATCTCACTATGTCGTGGACCCTCAGGTTATATCTCACTATGTCGTGGACCCTCAGGTTATATCTCACTATGTCGTGGACCCTCAGGTTATATCTCACTATGTTGTGGACCCTCAGGTTATATCTCACTATGTCGTGGACCCTCAGGTTATATCTCACTATGTCGTGGACCGTGGACTCAGGTTATATCTCACTATGTCGTGGACCCTCAGGTTATATCTCACTATGTCGTGGACCCTCAGGTTATATCTCACTATGTCGTGGACCCTCAGGTTATATCTCACTATGTCGTGGACCCTCAGGTTATATCTCACTATGTCGTGGACCCTCAGGTTATATCTCACTATGTCGTGGACCCTCAGGTTATATCTCACTATGTCGTGGACCCTCAGGTTATATCTCACTATGTCGTGGACCCTCAGGTTATATCTCACTATGTCGTGGACCCTCAGGTTATATCTCACTATGTCGTGGACCCTCAGGTTATATCTCACTATGTCGTGGACCCTCAGGTTATATCTCACTATGTCGTGGACCCTCAGGTTATATCTCACTATGTCGTGGACCCTCAGGTTATATCTCACTATGTCGTGGACCCTCAGGTTATATCTCACTATGTCGTGGACCCTCAGGTTATATCTCACTATGTCGTGGACCCTCAGGTTATATCTCACTATGTCGTGGACCCTCAGGTTATATCTCACTATGTCGTGGACCCTCAGGTTATATCTCACTATGTCGTGGACCCTGAAGTTATATCTCACTATGTCGTGGACCCTCAGGTTATATCTCACTATGTCGTGGACCCTCAGGTTATATCTCACTATGTCGTGGACCCTCAGGTTATATCTCACTATGTCGTGGACCCTCAAGTTATATCTCACTATGTCGTGGACCCTCAAGTTATATCTCACTATGTCGTGGACCCTCAGGTTATATCTCACTATGTCGTGGACCCTCAGGTTATATCTCACTATGTCGTGGACCCTCAAGTTATATCTCACTATGTCGTGGACCCTCAAGTTATATCTCACTATGTCGTGGACCCTCAAGTTATATCTCACTATGTCGTGGACCCTCAAGTTATATCTCACTATGTCGTGGACCCTCAAGTTATATCTCACTATGTCGTGGACCCTCAAGTTATATCTCACTATGTCGTGGACCCTCAGGTTATATCTCACTATGTCGTGGACCCTCAGGTTATATCTCACTATGTCGTGGACCCTCAGGTTATATCTCACTATGTCGTGGACCCTCAGGTTATATCTCACTATGTCGTGGACCCTCAAGTTATATCTCACTATGTCGTGGATACTCAGGTTATATCTCACTATGTCGTGGACCCTCAAGTTATATCTCGCTATGTCGTGGACCCTCAGGTTATACTATGTCTGGACCCTCAAGTTATATCTGTATGTCGTGGACCCTCAGTTATATCTGGCTATGTCGTGGACCCTCATGGTTATATCTGGCTATGTCGTGGACCCAATCAAGTTGAGGTATCTCCCTCACTATGTCGTGGACCCTCAGGTTATATCTCACTATGTCGTGGACCCTCAGGATATCCACTATGTGTGGACCCTCAGGTTATATCTCACTATGTCCCTGGACCCTCAGGTTATATCTCACTATATCGTGGACTCTCAGGATATATCTAGCTATATCGTTGACCCTCAAGTTATATCTGGCTATGTCGTGGACCCTCAGGTTATTTCTCACTATATCGTGCACTCTCAGGTTATATCTCACTATGTCGTGGACCCTCAGGTTATATCTCACTATGTCGTGGACCCTCAGGTTATATCTCACTATGTCGTGGACCCTCAGGTTATATCTCACTATGTCGTGGACCCTCAGGTTATATCTCACTATGTCGTGGACCCTCAAGTTATATCTCACTATGTGGTGGACTCTCAGGTTATATCTGGCTATGTCGTGGACCCTCAGGTTATATCTCACTATGTCGTGGACCCTCAAGTTATACCTGGCTATGTCGTGGACCCTCAAGTTATATCTCACTATGTCGTGGACCCTCAAGTTATATCTCACTATGTCTTGGACCCTCAGGTTATATCTGGCTATGTCTTGGACCCTCAAGTTATATCTCACTATGTCGTGGACCCTCAAGTTATATCTCACTATGTCGTGGACCCTCAGGATATATCTCACTATGTCGTGGACCCTCAGGATATATCTCACTATGTCGTGGACCCTCAGGTTATATCTCACTATGTCGTGGACCCTCAGGTTATATCTCACTATGTCGTGGACCCTCAGGTTATATCTCACTATGTCGTGGACCCTCAGGTTATATCTCACTATGTCGTGGACCCTCAGGTTATATCTCACTATGTCGTGGACCCTCAGGTTATATCTCACTATGTCGTGGACCCTCAAGTTATATCTCACTATGTCGTGGACCCTCAGGATATATCTCACTATGTCGTGGACCCTCAGGATATATCTCACTATGTCGTGGACCCTCAGGTTATATCTCACTATGTCGTGGACCCACAGGATATATCTTACTATGTCCTGGACCCTCAGGTTATATCTCACTATGTCGTGGACCCTCAGGTTATATCTCACTATGTCATGGACCCTCAGGTTATATCTGACTATGTCGTGGACCCTCAGGTTATATCTTACTATGTCGTGGACCCTCAGGTTATATCTCACTATGTCGTGGACCCTCAGGATATATCTCACTATGCCCTGGACCCTCAGGTTATATCCCACTATGTCGTGGACCCTCAGGATATATCTCACTATGTCGTGGACCCTCAGGATATATCTCACTATGTCGTGGACCCTCAGGATATATCTAGCTATGTCGTGGACCCTCAGGATATATCTCTCTATGTCGTGGACCCTCAAGATATATCTCACTATGTCGTGGACCCTCAGGATATATCTCACTATGTCGTGGACCCTCAGGTTATATCTCACTATGTCGTGGACCCTCAGGATATATCTAGCTATGTCGTGGACCCTCAGGATATATCTCACTATGTCGTGGACCCTCAGGATATATCTCACTATGTCGTGGATACTCAGGCTATATCTCACTATGTCGTGGATACTCAGGCTATATCTCACTATGTCGTGGACCCTCAGGATATATCTTGCTATGTCGTGGACCCTCAAGGTATATCTCGCTATGTCGTGGTCCCTCAGGTTATATCTCACTATGTCCTGGACCCTCAGGCTATATCTCGCTATGTCGTGGATCCTCCGATCACGCTTTGCGCACGAACTCCAATTCCTCGGATCAAGACTGCATCAACAAGATTTATGTTTATTTTCTCAAAGTTTTTCTTAGTTACTTAAATTTTTGCCGAGTGACTGAGAAGTGTATAGATCCGTTTCCTAGTATCAAGGTTTTTAAATATGAAAATAGTCCTATTTCCTCGGATCAAAACTGCGTCATCAGGATTTTGTTTTTATATTTTGACAAGAGTCGAGTAAGTGAGATGTGGCGTTTATTGTCCCTAGAGTTTATTACTCTAGTTAACATTGTATTTAAGTTCTTATCTGTCATATACATAAGGCAGCTCCTGAGGTCCCAAAGTTGATCCCTCAAGGTGATAAGCTACAGCTCTTGGTCTCATAGTTTAACAAAGGTAAGCTCCTGGACCCAAAGGGGTAAAATTACCTTGGATAACCCTACCCAAAGGGGTAACAAGTGTTACAGCTCCTGACTCCTTATGAGGAGAGCTACAGCTCTGGGTCCAGCATTTTAGAGGTGTGCACTATCAAACAATGGGTAAATAATAATCAGTAGCGCTTTTACTATTTTATTCATTAATCTTTCATTAGTAAAACAACATAAAATACAGTATATACATTATACAAATATTCTTCCAGAATATGTAAGTGAGGGTAACCAGCGTTTACTCTTACTCTCGCTGCTCTTGTTTTTTCTATAACATTTAAAACGCTGGGCGTTTTGCATACTGTCGTCAGAGTCGACCGATGGTGACACCATATTGAATGATGTGGGGGGAGGGGGAGGTGATGGTGTTACAGCACAATACTTTATGAAGGTAATGTTGAGAGCAAGTGATGGTGTTGCAACACAATACTTTATGAAGGTAATGTTGAGAGCAAGTGATGGTGTTGCAACACAATACTTTATGAAGGTAATGTTGAGAGCAAGTGATGGTGTTGCAACACAATACTTTATGAAGGTAATGTTGAGAGCAAGTGATGGTGTTGCAACACAATACTTTATGAAGGTAATGTTGAGAGCAAGTGATGGTGTTGCAACACAATACTTTATGAAGGTAATGTTGAGAGCAAGTGATGGTGTTGCAACACAATACTTTATGAAGGTAATGTTGAGAGCAAGTGATGGTGTTGCAACACAATACTTTATGAAGGTAATGTTGAGAGCAAGTGATGGTGTTGCAACACAATACTTTATGAAGGTAATGTTGAGAGCAAGTGATGGTGTTGCAACACAATACTTTATGAAGGTAATGTTGAGAGCAAGTGATGGTGTTGCAACACAATACTTTATGAAGGTAATGTTGAGAGCAAGTGATGGTGTTGCAACACAATACTTTATGAAGGTAATGTTGAGAGCAAGTGATGGTGTTGCAACACAATACTTTATGAAGGTAATGTTGAGAGCAAGTGATGGTGTTGCAACACAATACTTTATGAAGGTAATGTTGAGAGCAAGTGATGGTGTTGCAACACAATACTTTATGAAGGTGATGTTGAGAGCAAGTGATGGTGTTGCAACACAATACTTTATGAAGGTAATGTTGAGAGCAAGTGATGGTGTTGCAACACAATACTTTATGAAGGTAATGTTGAGAGCAAGTGATGGTGTTGCAACACAATACTTTATGAAGGTAATGTTGAGAGCAAGTGATGGTGTTGCAACACAATACTTTATGAAGGTAATGTTGAGAGCAAGTGATGGTGTTGCAACACAATACTTTATGAAGGTAATGTTGAGAGCAAGTGATGGTGTTGCAACACAATACTTTATGAAGGTAATGTTGAGAGCAAGTGATGGTGTTGCAACACAATACTTTATGAAGGTAATGTTGAGAGCAAGTGATGGTGTTGCAACACAATACTTTATGAAGGTAATGTTGAGAGCAAGTGATGGTGTTGCAACACAATACTTTATGAAGGTAGTGTTGAGAGCAAGTGATGGTGTTGCAACACAATACTTTATGAAGGTAGTGTTGAGAGCAAGTGATGGTGTTGCAACACAATACTTTATGAAGGTAGTGTTGAGAGCAAGTGATGGTGTTGCAACACAATACTTTATGAAGGTAGTGTTGAGAGCAAGTGATGGTGTTGCAACACAATACTTTATGAAGGTAATGTTGAGAGCAAGTGATGGTGTTGCAACACAATACTTTATGAAGGTAGTGTTGAGAGCAAGTGATGGTGTTGCAACACAATACTTTATGAAGGTAGTGTTGAGAGCAAGTGATGGTGTTGCAACACAATACTTTATGAAGGTAGTGTTGAGAGCAAGTGATGGTGTTGCAACACAATACTTTATGAAGGTAGTGTTGAGAGCAAGTGATGGTGTTGCAACACAATACTTTATGAAGGTAATGTTGAGAGCAAGTGATGGTGTTGCAACACAATACTTTATGAAGGTAATGTTGAGAGCAAGTGATGGTGTTGCAACACAATACTTTATGAAGGTAGTGTTGAGAGCAAGTGATGGTGTTGCAACACAATACTTTATGAAGGTAGTGTTGAGAGCAAGTGATGGTGTTGCAACACAATACTTTATGAAGGTAGTGTTGAGAGCAAGTGATGGTGTTGCAACACAATACTTTATGAAGGTAGTGTTGAGAGCAAGTGATGGTGTTGCAACACAATACTTTATGAAGGTAATGTTGAGAGCAAGTGATGGTGTTGCAACACAATACTTTATGAAGGTAGTGTTGAGAGCAAGTGATGGTGTTGCAACACAATACTTTATGAAGGTAGTGTTGAGAGCAAGTGATGGTGTTGCAACACAATACTTTATGAAGGTAGTGTTGAGAGCAAGTGATGGTGTTGCAACACAATACTTTATGAAGGTAGTGTTGAGAGCAAGTGATGGTGTTGCAACACAATACTTTATGAAGGTAATGTTGAGAGCAAGTGATGGTGTTGCAACACAATACTTTATGAAGGTAGTGTTGAGAGCAAGTGATGGTGTTGCAACACAATACTTTATGAAGGTAATGTTGAGAGCAAGTGATGGTGTTGCAACACAATACTTTATGAAGGTAATGTTGAGAGCAAGTGATGGTGTTGCAACACAATACTTTATGAAGGTGATGTTAAGAGCAAGTGATGGTGTTGCAACACAATACTTTATGAAGGTAGTGTTGAGAGCAAGTGATAGTGTTGCAACACAATACTTTATGAAGGTGATGTTAAGAGCAAGTGATGGTGTTGCAACACAATACTATATGAAGGTAGTGTTGAGAGCAAGTGATGGTGTTGCAACACAATACTATATGAAGGTGATGTTAAGAGCAAGTGATGGTGTTGCAACACAATACTTTATGAAGGTAATGTTGAGAGCAAGTGATGGTGTTGCAACACAATACTTTATGAAGGTGATGTTAAGAGCAAGTGATGGTGTTGCAACACAATACTTTATGAAGGTAATGTTGAGAGCAAGTGATGGTGTTGCAACACAATACTTTATGAAGGTAATGTTGAGAGCAAGTGATGGTGTTGCAACACAATACTTTATGAAGGTAATGTTGAGAGCAAGTGATGGTGTTGCAACACAATACTTTATGAAGGTAATGTTGAGAGCAAGTGATGGTGTTGCAACACAATACTTTATGAAGGTAGTGTTGAGAGCAAGTGATGGTGTTGCAACACAATACTTTATGAAGGTAATATTGAGAGCAAGTGATGGTGTTGCAACACAATACTTTATGAAGGTGATGTTAAGAGCAAGTGATGGTGTTGCAACACAATACTTTATGAAGGTAGTGTTGAGAGCAAGTGATAGTGTTGCAACACAATACTTTATGAAGGTGATGTTAAGAGCAAGTGATGGTGTTGCAACACAATACTATATGAAGGTAGTGTTGAGAGCAAGTGATGGTGTTGCAACACAATACTATATGAAGGTGATGTTAAGAGCAAGTGATGGTGTTGCAACACAATACTTTATGAAGGTGATGTTGAGAGCAAGTGATGGTGTTGCAACACAATACTTTATGAAGGTAGTGTTGAGAGCAAGTGATGGTGTTGCAACACAATACTTTATGAAGGTAGTGTTGAGAGCAAGTGATGGTGTTGCAACACAATACTTTATGAAGGTAATGTTGAGAGCAAGTGATGGTGTTGCAACACAATACTTTATGAAGGTAGTGTTGAGAGCAAGTGATGGTGTTGCAACACAATACTTTATGAAGGTAATGTTGAGAGCAAGTGATGGTGTTGCAACACAATACTTTATGAAGGTGATGTTGAGAGCAAGTGATGGTGTTGCAACACAATACTTTATGAAGGTAATGTTGAGAGCAAGTGATGGTGTTGCAACACAATACTTTATGAAGGTGATGTTAAGAGCAAGTGATGGTGTTGCAACACAATACTTTATGAAGGTAATGTTGAGAGCAAGTGATGGTGTTGCAACACAATACTTTATGAAGGTAATGTTGAGAGCAAGTGATGGTGTTGCAACACAATACTTTATGAAGGTAATGTTGAGAGCAAGTGATGGTGTTGCAACACAATACTTTATGAAGGTAATGTTGAGAGCAAGTGATGGTGTTGCAACACAATACTTTATGAAGGTAATGTTGAGAACAAGTGATGGTGTTGCAACACAATACTTTATGAAGGTAATGTTGAGAGCAAGTGATGGTGTTGCAACACAATACTTTATGAAGGTAATGTTGAGAGCAAGTGATGGTGTTGCAACACAATACTTTATGAAGGTAATGTTGAGAGCAAGTGATGGTGTTGCAACACAATACTTTATGAAGGTAATGTTGAGAGCAAGTGATGGTGTTGCAACACAATACTTTATGAAGGTGATGTTAAGAGCAAGTGATGGTGTTGCAACACAATACTTTATGAAGGTAATGTTGAGAGCAAGTGATGGTGTTGCAACACAATACTTTATGAAGGTAATGTTGAGAGCAAGTGATGGTGTTGCAACACAATACTTTATGAAGGTAATGTTGAGAGCAAGTGATGGTGTTGCAACACAATACTTTATGAAGGTAATGTTAAGAGCAAGTGATGGTGTTGCAACACAATACTATATGAAGGTAGTGTTGAGAGCAAGTGATGGTGTTGCAACACAATACTTTATGAAGGTAGTGTTGAGAGCAAGTGATGGTGTTGCAACACAATACTTTATGAAGGTAATGTTGAGAGCAAGTGATGGTGTTGCAACACAATACTTTATGAAGGTGATGTTGAGAGCAAGTGATGGTGTTGCAACACAATACTTTATGAAGGTAATGTTGAGAGCAAGTGATGGTGTTGCAACACAATACTTTATGAAGGTGATGTTAAGAGCACGTGATGGTGTTGCAACACAATACTATATGAAGGTAGTGTTGAGAGCAAGTGATGGTGTTGCAACACAATACTTTATGAAGGTGATGTTAAGAGCAAGTGATGGTGTTGCAACACAATACTTTATGAAGGTAATGTTGAGAGCAAGTGATGGTGTTGCAACACAATACTTTATGAAGGTGATGTTGAGAGCAAGTGATGGTGTTGCAACACAATACTTTATGAAGGTAGTGTTGAGAGCAAGTGATGGTGTTGCAACACAATACTTTATGAAGGTAATGTTGAGAGCAAGTGATGGTGTTGCAACACAATACTTTATGAAGGTGATGTTGAGAGCAAGTGATGGTGTTGCAACACAATACTTTATGAAGGTGATGTTAAGAGCAAGTGATGGTGTTGCAACACAATACTTTATGAAGGTGATGTTAAGAGCAAGTGATGGTGTTGCAACACAATACTATATGAAGGTAGTGTAGAGAGCAAGTGATGGTGTTGCAACACAATACTTTATGAAGGTAGTGTTGAGAGCAAGTGATGGTGTTGCAACACAATACTTTATGAAGGTAATGTTGAGAGCAAGTGATGGTGTTGCAACACAATACTATATGAAGGTGATGTTAAGAGCAAGTGATGGTGTTGCAACACAATACTATATGAAGGTAGTGTTGAGAGCAAGTGATGGTGTTGCAACACAATACTTTATGAAGGTAGTGTTGAGAGCAAGTGATGGTGTTGCAACACAATACTTTATGAAGGTGATGTTGAGAGCAAGTGATGGTGTTGCAACACAATACTTTATGAAGGTGATGTTGAGAGCAAGTGAAGGGGTCTAGAAGACAGTCAGGGGTCTAGAAGACAGTCAGGGGTCTAGAAGACAGTCAGGGGTCTAGAAGACAGTCAGGGGTCTAGAAGACAGTCAGGGGTCTAGAAGACAGTCAGGGGTCTAGAAGGGTCTAGAAGACAGTCAGGGGTCTAGAAGACAGTCAGGGGTCTAGAAGACAGTCAGGGGTCTAGAAGACAGTCAGGGGTCTAGAAGACAGTCAGGGGTCTAGAAGACAGTCAGGGGTCTAGAAGACAGTCTAGAAGACAGTCAGGGGTCTAGAAGACAACGAGGGGTCTAGAAGACAGCCAGGGGTCTAGAAGACAGTCAGGGGTCTAGAAGACAGTCAGGGGTCTAGAAGACAGTCAGGGGTCTAGAAGACAGTCAGGGGTCTAGAAGACAGTCAGGGGTCTAGAAGACAGTCAGGGGTCTAGAAGACAGTCAGGGGTCTAGAAGACAGTCAGGGGTCTAGAAGACAGTCAGGGGTCTAGAAGACAGTCAGGGGTCTAGAAGACAGTCAGGGGTCTAGAAGACAGTCAGGGGTCTAGAAGACAGTCAGGGGTCTAGAAGACAGTCAGGGGTCTAGAAGACAGTCAGGGGTCTAGAAGACAGTCAGGGGTCTAGAAGACAGTCAGGGGTCAAGAAGACAGCCAGGGGTCTAGAAGACAGTCAGGGGTCTAGAAGACAGTCAGGGGTCTAGAAGACAGTCAGGGGTCTAGAAGACAGTCAGGGGTCTAGAAGACAGTCAGGGGTCTAGAAGACAGTCAGGGGTCTAGAAGACAGTCAGGGGTCTAGAAGACAGCGAGGGGTCTAGAAGACAGTCAGGAGACAGTCAGGGGGTCTAGAAGACAGTCAGGGGTCTAGAAGACAGTCAGGGGTCTAGACAGTCAGCGGTCTAGAAGACAGTCAGGGGTCTAGAAGACAGTCAGGGGTCTAGAAGACAGTCAGGGGTCTAGAAGACAGTCAGTGGTCTAGAAGACAGTCAGGGGTCTAGAAGACAGTCAGGGGTCTAGAAGACAGTCAGGGGTCTAGAAGACAGTCAGGGGTCTAGAAGACAGTCAGGGGTCTAGAAGACAGTCAGGGGTCTAGAAGACAGTCAGGGGTCTAGAAGACAGTCAGGGGTCTAGAAGACAGTCAGGGGTCTAGAAGACAGTCAGGGGTCTAGAAGACAGTCAGGGGTCTAGAAGACAGTCAGGGGTCTAGAAGACAGGGGTCTAGAAGACAGTCAGGGGTCTAGAAGACAGTCAGGGGTGTATTGGTAATCCCCCTCATATATGGGTCTAGAAGACAGTCAGGGGTCTAGAAGAAGACAGTCAGGGGTCTAGAAGACAGTCAGGGGTCTAGAAGACAGTCAGGGGTCTAGAAGACAGTCAGGGGTCTAGAAGACAGTCAGGGGTCTAGAAGACAGTCAGGGGTCTAGAAGACAGTCAGGGGTCTAGAAGACAGTCAGGGGTCTAGAAGACAGTCAGGGGTCTAGAAGACAGTCAGGGGTCTAGAAGACAGTCAGGGGTCTAGAAGACAGTCTAGAAGACAGTCAGGGGTCTAGAAGACAGTCAGGGGTCTAGAAGACAGTCAGGGGTCTAGAAGACAGTCAGGGGTCTAGAAGACAGAGTCAGGGGTCTAGAAGACAGTCAGGGGTCTAGAAGACAGTCAGGGGTCTAGAAGACAGTCAGGGGTCTAGAAGACAGTCAGGGGTCTAGAAGACAGTCAGGGGTCTAGAAGACAGTCAGGGGTCTAGAAGACAGTGGACAGTCAGGGGTCTAGAAGACAGTCAGGGGTCTAGAAGACAGTCAGGGGTCTAGAAGACAGTCAGGGGTCTAGAAGACAGTCAGGGGTCTAGAAGACAGTCAGGGGTCTAGAAGACAGTCAGGGGTCTAGAAGACAGTCAGGGGTCTAGAAGACAGTCTAGGGTCAGGGGTCTAGAAGACAGTCAGGGGTCTAGAAGACAGTCAGGGGTCTAGAAGACAGACAGAAGACAGTCAGGGGTCTAGAAGACAGTCAGGGGTCTAGAAGACAGTCAGGGGTCTCTAGAGTCAGGGGTCTAGAAGACAGCGAGGGGTCTAGAAGACAGTCAGGGGTCTAGAAGACAGCGAGGGGTCTAGAAGACAGTCAGGGGTCTAGAAGACAGTCAGGGGTCTAGAAGACAGTCAGGGGTCTAGAAGACAGTCAGGGGTCTAGAAGACAGTCAGGGGTCTAGAAGACAGTCAGGGGTCTAGAAGACAGTCAGGGGTCTAGAAGACAGTCAGGGGTCTAGAAGACAGTCAGGGGTCTAGAAGACAGTCAGGGGTCTAGAAGACAGTCAGGGGTCTAGAAGACAGTCAGGGGACAGGGGTCTAGAAGACAGTCAGGGGTCTAGAAGACAGGGACAGTCTAAGACAGTCAGGGGTCTAGAAGACAGTCAGTCTAGAGGAAGACAGTCTCTAGAAGACAGTCAGGGGTCTAGAAGACAGTCAGGGGTCTAGAAGACAGTCAGGGGTCTAGAAGACAGTCAGGGGTCTAGAAGACAGTCAGGGGTCTAGAAGACAGTCAGGGGTCTAGAAGACAGTCAGGGGTCTAGAAGACAGTCAGGGGTCTCTAGAAGACAGTCAGGGGTCTAGAAGACAGTCAGGGGTCTAGAAGACAGTCAGGGGTCTAGAAGACAGTCAGGGGTCTAGAAGACAGTCAGGGGTCTAGAAGACAGTCAGGGGTCTAGAAGACAGTCAGGGGTCTAGAAGACAGTCAGGGGTCTAGAAGACAGTCAGGGGTCTAGAAGACAGTCAGGGGTCTAGAAGACAGTCAGGGGTCTAGAAGACAGTCAGGGGTCTAGAAGACAGTCAGGGGTCTAGAAGACAGTCAGGGGTCTAGAAGACAGTCAGGGGTCTAGAAGACAGTCAGGGGTCTAGAAGAGGGAGATGAAGAGTCACACTGTCTCAGTAACACAAGGGGTCTAGAAGACAGTCATCTCCTGGAAGACAGTCAGGGGTCTAGAAGACAGTCAGGGGTCTAGAAGACAGTCAGGGGTCTAGAAGACAGTCAGGGGTCTAGAAGACAGTCAGGGGTCTAGAAGACAGTCAGGGGTCTAGAAGACAGTCAGGGGTCTAGAAGACAGTCAGGGGTCTAGAAGACAGTCAGGGGTCTAGAAGACAGTCAGGGGTCTAGAAGACAGTCTAGAAGACAGTCAGGGGTCTAGAAGACAGTCAGGGGTCTAGAAGACAGTCAGGGGTCTAGAAGACAGTCAGGGGTCTAGAAGACAGTCAGGGGTCTAGAAGACAGTCAGGGGTCTAGAAGACAGTCAGGGGTCTAGAAGACAGTCAGGGGTCTAGAAGACAGTCAGGAGTCTAGAAGACAGTCAGGGGTCTAGAAGACAGTCAGGGGTCTAGAAGACAGTCAGGGGTCTAGAAGACAGTCAGGGGTCTAGAAGACAGTCAGGGGTCTAGAAGACAGTCAGGGGTCTAGAAGACAGTCAGGGGTCTAGAAGACAGTCAGGGGTCTAGAAGACAGTCAGGGGTCTAGAAGACAGTCAGGGGTCTAGAAGACAGTCAGGGGTCTAGAAGACAGTCAGGGGTCTAGAAGACAGTCAGGGGTCTAGAAGACAGACAGGGGTCTAGAAGACAGTCAGGGGTCTAGAAGACAGTCAGGGGTCTAGAAGACAGTCAGGGGTCTAGTAGACAGCCAGGGGTCTAGAAGACAGTCAGGGGTGCTGGAGGTGTCGGCCATTTTGTTCACTATTCCCCGGGGTTCCTGATTGGTTCCTTGATCATATTATCTCGCTGGAGGTGTCGGCCATTTTGTTCACTATTCCCCGGGGTTCCTGATTGGTTCCTTGATCATATTATCTCGCTGGAGGTGTCGGCCATTTTGTTCACTATTCCCCGGGGTTCCTGATTGGTTCCTTGATCATATTATCTCGCTGGAGGTGTCGGCCATTTTGTTCACTATTCCCCGGGGTTCCTGATTGGTTCCTTGATCATATTATCTCGCTGGAGGTGTCGGCCATTTTGTTCACTATTCCCCGGGGTTCCTGATTGGTTCCTTGACCATATTATCTCGCTGGAGGTGTCGGCCATTTTGTTGGCTGGAGGTGTCGGCCATTTTGTTCACTATTCCCCGGGGTTCCTGATTGGTTCCTTGACCATATTATCTCGCTGGAGGTGTCGGCCATTTTGTTCACTATTCCCCGGGGTTCCTGATTGGTTCCTTGACCATATTATCTCGCTGGAGGTGTCGGCCATTTTGTTGGCTGGAGGTGTCGGCCATTTTGTTCACTATTCCCCGGGGTTCCTGATTGGTTCCTTGACCATATTATCTCGCTGTAGGTGTCGGCCATTTTGTTGGCTGGAGGTGTCGGCCATTTTGTTCACTATTCCCCGGGGTTCCTGATTGGTTCCTTGACCATATTATCTCGCTGGAGGTGTCGGCCATTTTGTTGGCTGGAGGTGTCGGCCATTTTGTTCACTATTCCCCGGGGTTCCTGATTGGTTCCTTGACCATATTATCTCGCTGGAGGTGTCGGCCATTTTGTTGGCTAGAGGTGTCGGCCATTTTGTGCACTATTCCCCAGGGTTCCTGATTGGTTCCTTGACCATATTATCTCGCTGGAGGTGTCGGCCATTTTGTTGGCTAGAGGTGTCGGCCATTTTGTGCACTATTCCCCAGGGTTCCTGATTGGTTCCTTGACCATATTATCTCGCTGGAGGTGTCGGCCATTTTGTTGGCTGGAGGTGTCTGTTATAAATGTTGTGTCAGCACTGTCACCATGACTGTTATAAATGTTGTGTCAGCACTGTCACCATGACTGTTATAAATGTTGTGTCAGCACTGTCACCATGACTGTTATAAATGTTGTGTCAGCACTGTCACCATGACTGTTATAAATGTTGTGTCAGCACTGTCACCATGACTGTTATAAATGTTGTGTCAGCACTGTCACCATGACTGTTATAAATGTTGTGTCAGCACTGTCACCATGACTGTTATAAATGTTGTGTCAGCACTGTCACCATGACTGTTATAAATGTTGTGTCAGCACTGTCACCATGACTGTTATAAATGTTGTGTCAGCACTGTCACCATGACTGTTATAAATGTTGTGTCAGCACTGTCACCATGACTGTTATAAATGTTGTGTCAGCACTGTCACCATGACTGTTATAAATGTTGTGTCAGCACTGTCACCATGACTGTTATAAATGTTGTGTCAGCACTGTCACCATGACTGTTATAAATGTTGTGTCAGCACTGTCACCATGACTGTTATAAATGTTGTGTCAGCACTGTCACCATGACTGTTATAAATGTTGTGTCAGCACTGTCACCATGACTGTTATAAATGTTGTGTCAGCACTGTCAGCACTGTCAAAATGACTGTTATAAATGTTGTGTCAGCACAGTCACCAGCACTGTCATGACTGTTATAAATGTTGCACTGTCAGCACTGTCACCATGACTGTTATAAATGTTGTGTCAGCACTGTCACCATGACTGTTATAAATGTTGTGTCAGCACTGTCACCATGACTGTTATAAATGTTGTGTCAGCACTGTCACCATGACTGTTATAAATGTTGTGTCAGCACTGTCAGCATGACTGTTATAAATGTTGTGTCAGCACTGTCACCATGACTGTTATAAATGTTGTGTCAGCACTGTCACCATGACTGTTATAAATGTTGTGTCAGCACTGTCACCATGACTGTTATAAATGTTGTGTCAGCACTGTCACCATGACTGTTATAAATGTTGTGTCAGCACTGTCACCATGACTGTTATAAATGTTGTGTCAGCACTGTCACCATGACTGTTATAAATGTTGTGTCAGCACTGTCACCATGACTGTTATAAATGTGTCAGCACTGTCAGCATGACTGTTGTGTGTCACCATGACTGTTATAAATGTTGTGTCAGCACTGTCACCATGACTGTTATAAATGTTGTGTCAGCACTGTCACCATGACTGTTATAAATGTTGTGTCAGCACTGTCAGCACTGACAACATGACTGTTATAAATGTTGTGTCAGCACTGTCACCATGACTGTTATAAATGTTGTGTCAGCACTGTCACCATGACTGTTATAAATGTTGTGTCAGCACTGTCACCATGACTGTTATAAATGTTGTGTCAGCACTGTCACCATGACTGTTATAAATGTTGTGTCAGCACTGTCAGCACTGTCATGACTGTTCTCAATGTTGTGTCAGCACTGTCACCATGACTGTTATAAATGTTGTGTCAGCACTGTCACCATGACTGTTATAAATGTTGTGTCAGCACTGTCACCATGACTGTTATAAATGTTGTGTCAGCACTGTCACCATGACTGTTATAAATGTTGTGTCAGCACTGTCACCATGACTGTTATAAATGTTGTGTCAGCACTGTCACCATGACTGTTATAAATGTTGTGTCAGCACTGTCACCATGACTGTTATAAATGTTGTGTCAGCACTGTCACCATGACTGTTATAAATGTTGTGTCAGCACTGTCACCATGACTGTTATAAATGTTGTGTCAGCACTGTCACCATGACTGTTATAAATGTTGTTATAAATGTTGTGTCAGCACTGTCACCATGACTGTTATAAATGTTGTGTCAGCACTGTCACCATGACTGTTATAAATGTTGTGTCAGCACTGTCACCATGACTGTTATAAATGTTGTGTCAGCACTGTCACCATGACTGTTATAAATGTTGTGTCAGCACTGTCAGCATGACTGTTATAAATGTTGTGTCAGCACTGTCAGCATGACTGTTATAAATGTTGTGTCAGCACTGTCACCATGACTGTTATAAATGTTGTGTCAGCACTGTCAGCATGACTGTTATAAATGTTGTGTCAGCACTGTCAGCATGACTGTTATAAATGTTGTGTCAGCACTGTCAGCACTGTCACCATGACTGTTATAAATGTTGTGTCAGCACTGTCACCATGACTGTTATAAATGTTGTGTCAGCACTGTCACCATGACTGTTATAAATGTTGTGTCAGCACTGTCACCATGACTGTTATAAATGTTGTGTCAGCACTGTCACCATGACTGTTATAAATGTTGTGTCAGCACTGTCACCATGACTGTTATAAATGTTGTGTCAGCACTGTCACCATGACTGTTATAAATGTTGTGTCAGCACTGTCACCATGACTGTTATAAATGTTGTGTCAGCACTGTCACCATGACTGTTATAAATGTTGTGTCAGCACTGTCACCATGACTGTTATAAATGTTGTGTCAGCACTGTCACCATGACTGTTATAAATGTTGTGTCAGCACTGTCACCATGACTGTTATAAATGTTGTGTCAGCACTGTCACCATGACTGTTATAAATGTTGTGTCAGCACTGTCACCATGACTGTTATAAATGTTGTGTCAGCACTGTCACCATGACTGTTATAAATGTTGTGTCAGCACTGTCACCATGACTGTTATAAATGTTGTGTCAGCACTGTCACCATGACTGTTATAAATGTTGTGTCAGCACTGTCAGCATGACTGTTATAAATGTTGTGTCAGCACTGTCACCATGACTGTTATAAATGTTGTGTCAGCACTGTCACCATGACTGTTATAAATGTTGTGTCAGCACTGTCACCATGACTGTTATAAATGTTGTGTCAGCACTGTCACCATGACTGTTATAAATGTTTACGCACTGTCACCATGCATAAATGTTGTGTCAGCACTGTCACCATGACTGTTATAAATGTTGTGTCAGCACTGTCACCATGACTGTTATAAATGTTGTGTCAGCACTGTCACCATGACTGTTATAAATGTTGTGTCAGCACTGTCACCATGACTGTTATAAATGTTGTGTCAGCACTGTCACCATGACTGTTATAAATGTTGTGTCAGCACTGTCACCATGACTGTTATAAATGTTGTGTCAGCACTGTCACCATGACTGTTATAAATGTTGTGTCAGCACTGTCACCATGACTGTTATAAATGTTGTGTCAGCACTGTCACCATGACTGTTATAAATGTTGTGTCAGCACTGTCACCATGACTGTTATAAATGTTGTGTCAGCACTGTCACCATGACTGTTATAAATGTTGTGTCAGCACTGTCACCTGTTATGTTGTGTCAGCTGTTATAAATGTTGTGTCAGCACTGTCACCATGACTGTTATAAATGTTGTGTCAGCACTGTCACCATGACTGTTATAAATGTTGTGTCAGCACTGTCACCATGACTGTTATAAATGTTGTGTCAGCACTGTCACCATGACTGTTATAAATGTTGTGTCAGCACTGTCAGCATGACTGTTATAAATGTTGTGTCAGCACTGTCACCATGACTGTTATAAATGTTGTGTCAGCACTGTCACCATGACTGTTATAAATGTTGTGTCAGCACTGTCACCATGACTGTTATAAATGTTGTGTCAGCACTGTCACCATGACTGTTATAAATGTTGTGTCAGCACTGTCACCATGACTGTTATAAATGTTGTGTCAGCACTGTCACCATGACTGTTATAAATGTTGTGTCAGCACTGTCACCATGACTGTTATAAATGTTGTGTCAGCACTGTCACCATGACTGTTATAAATGTTGTGTCAGCACTGTCACCACGACTGTTATAAATGTTGCACTGTCACCATGACTGTTATAAATGTTGTGTCAGCACTGTCAGCATAAATGTTGTGTCTGTCACCATGACTGTTATAAATGTTGTGTCAGCACTGTCACCATGACTGTTATAAATGTTGTGTCAGCACTGTCACCATGACTGTTATAAATGTTGTGTCAGCACTGTCACCATGACTGTTATAAATGTTGTGTCAGCACTGTCACCATAAATGTTCAGCACTGTCACTGTTATAAATGTTGTGTCAGCACTGTCACCATGCCTGTTATAAATGTTGTGTCAGCACTGTCACCATGACTGTTATAAATGTTGTGTCAGCACTGTCACCATGACTGTTATAAATGTTGTGTCAGCACTGTCACCATGACTGTTATAAATGTTGTGTCAGCACTGTCACCATGACTGTTATAAATGTTGTGTCAGCACTGTCACCATGACTGTTATAAATGTTGTGTCAGCACTGTCAGCACTGTCACCATGACTGTTATAAATGTTGTGTCAGCACTGTCACCATGACTGTTATAAATGTTGTGTCAGCACTGTCACCATGACTGTTATAAATGTTGTGTCAGCACTGTCACCATGACTGTTATAAATGTTGTGTCAGCACTGTCACCATGACTGTTATAAATGTTGTGTCAGCACTGTCACCACTGTCAGCATGACTGTTATGTTGTGTCAGCTGTTATAAATGTTGTGTCAGCACTGTCACCATGACTGTTATAAATGTTGTGTCAGCACTGTCACCATGACTGTTATAAATGTTGTGTCAGCACTGTCACCATGACTGTTATAAATGTTGTGTCAGCACTGTCACCATGACTGTTATAAATGTTGTGTCAGCACTGTCACCATGACTGTTATAAATGTTGTGTCAGCACTGTCACCATGACTGTTATAAATGTTGTGTCAGCACTGTCACCATGACTGTTATAAATGTTGTGTCAGCACTGTCACCATGACTGTTATAAATGTTGTGTCAGCACTGTCACCATGACTGTTATAAATGTTGTGTCAGCACTGTCACCATGACTGTTATAAATGTTGTGTCAGCACTGTCACCATGACTGTTATAAATGTTGTGTCAGCACTGTCACCATGACTGTTATAAATGTTGTGTCAGCACTGTCAACATGATAAATGTTGTGTGTTATAAATGTGTTATAAATGTGTCAGCACTGTCACCATGACTGTTATAAATGTTGTGTCAGCACTGTCACCATGACTGTTATAAATGTTGTGTCAGCACTGTCACCATGACTGTTATAAATGTTGTGTCAGCACTGTCACCATGACTGTTATAAATGTTGTGTCAGCACTGTCACCATGACTGTTATAAATGTTGTGTCAGCACTGTCAGCATGACTGTTATAAATGTTGTGTCAGCACTGTCACCATGACTGTTATAAATGTTGTGTCAGCACTGTCACCATGACTGTTATAAATGTTGTGTCAGCACTGTCACCATGACTGTTATAAATGTTGTGTCAGCACTGTCACCATGTCTGTTATAAATGTTGTGTCAGCACTGTCACCATGACTGTTATAAATGTTGTGTCAGCACTGTCACCATGACTGTTATAAATGTTGTGTCAGCACTGTCACCATGACTGTTATAAATGTTGTGTCAGCACTGTCACCATGACTGTTATAAATGTTGTGTCAGCACTGTCACCATGACTGTTATAAATGTTGTGTCAGCACTGTCACCATGACTGTTATAAATGTTGTGTCAGCACTGTCACCATGACTGTTATAAATGTTGTGTCAGCACTGTCACCATGACTGTTATAAATGTTGTGTCAGCACTGTCACCATGACTGTTATAAATGTTGTGTCAGCACTGTCACCATGACTGTTATAAATGTTGTGTCAGCACTGTCACCATGACTGTTATAAATGTTGTGTCAGCACTGTCACCATGACTGTTATAAATGTTGTGTCAGCACTGTCAGCATGACTGTTATAAATGTTGTGTCAGCACTGTCACCATGCCTGTTATAAATGTTGTGTCAGCACTGTCACCATGACTGTTATAAATGTTGTGTCAGCACTGCCACCATGCCTGTTATAAATGTTGTGTCAGCACTGTCACCATGACTGTTATAAATGTTGTGTCAGCACTGTCACCATGACTGTTATAAATGTTGTGTCAGCACTGTCACCATGCCTGTTATAAATGTTGTGTCAGCACTGTCACCATGACTGTTATAAATGTTGTGTCAGCACTGTCACCATGACTGTTATAAATGTTGTGTCAGCACTGTCACCATGACTGTTATAAATGTTGTGTCAGCACTGTCACCATGACTGTTATAAATGTTGTGTCAGCACTGTCACCATGACTGTTATAAATGTTGTGTCAGCACTGTCACCATGACTGTTATACATGTTGTGTCAGCACTGTCACCTTGACTGTTATAAATGTTGTGTCAGCACTGTCACCATGACTGTTATAAATGTTGTGTCAGCACTGTCACCATGACTGTTATAAATGTTGTGTCAGCACTGTCACCATGCCTGTTATAAATGTTGTGTCAGCACTGTCACCATGACTGTTATAAATGTTGTGTCAGCACTGTCACCATGACTGTTATAAATGTTGTGTCAGCACTGTCACCATGCCTGTTATAAATGTTGTGTCAGCACTGTCACCATGACTGTTATAAATGTTGTGTCTGTCACCATGATGTTATAAATGTTGTGTCAGCACTGTCACCATGACTGTTATAAATGTTGTGTCAGCACTGTCACTGTTATAAATGTTGTGTCATGTCACTGTTATAAATGTTGTGTCAGCACTGTCACCATGACTGTTATAAATGTTGTGTCAGCACTGTCACCATGACTGTTATAAATGTTGTGTCAGCACTGTCACCATGACTGTTATAAATGTTGTGTCAGCACTGTCACCATGACTGTTATAAATGTTGTGTCAGCACTGTCACCATGACTGTTATAAATGTTGTGTCAGCACTGTCACCATGACTGTTATAAATGTTGTGTCAGCACTGTCACCATGACTGTTATAAATGTTGTGTCAGCACTGTCACCATGACTGTTATAAATGTTGGGTCAGGACTGTCACCATGACTGTTATGTTAAAATGTTGTCACCATGTCAGCACTGTCACCATGACTGTTATAAATGTTGTGTCAGCACTGTCACCATGACTGTTATAAATGTTGTGTCAGCACTGTCACCATGACTGTTATAAATGTTGTGTCAGCACTGTCACCATGACTGTTATAAATGTTGTGTCAGCACTGTCACTGTGTCAGCACTGTCAGCATGCCTGTTATAAATGTTGTGTCAGCACTGTCACCATGACTGTTATAAATGTTGTGTCAGCACTGTCACCATGACTGTTATAAATGTTGTGTCAGCACTGTCACCATGACTGTTATAAATGTTGTGTCAGCACTGTCACCATGACTGTTATAAATGAGCACTGTCACCATGAATAAATGTTGTGTCAGCACTGTCACCATGACTGTTATAAATGTTGTGTCAGCACTGTCACCATGCCTGTTATAAATGTTGTGTCAGCACTGTCACCATGACTGTTATAAATGTTGTGTCAGCACTGTCACCATGTTGTGTCAGCACTGTCACCATGACTGTTATAAATGTTGTGTCAGCACTGTCACCATGAAAAATGTTGGGTCAGCACTGTCACCATGACTGTTATAAATGTTGTGTCAGCACTGTCACCATGACTGTTATAAATGTTGTGTCAGCATAAATGTTGTGTCAGCACTGTCACCATGATAAATGTTGTGTCTGTCACCATACTAAATGTTGCACTGTCAGCATGTCACCATGACTGTTATAAATGTTGTGTCAGCACTGTCACCATAAATGTTGTGTCAGCTGTCACCATGACTGTTATAAATGTTGTGTCAGCACTGTCACCATGACTGTTATAAATGTTGTGTCAGTACTGTCAGCATAAATGTTGTGTCAGCACTGTCACCATGACTGTTATAAATGTTGTGTCAGCACTGTCACCATGACTGTTATAAATGTTGTGTCAGCACTGTCACCATGACTGTTATAAATGTTGTGTCAGCACTGTCACCATGACTGTTATAAATGTTGTGTCAGCACTGTCACCATGACTGTTATAAATGTTGTGTCAGCACTGTCACCATGACTGTTATAAATGTTGTGTCAGCACTGTCAGCACTGTCACCATGACTGTTATAAATGTTGTGTCAGCACTGTCACCATGACTGTTATAAATGTTGTGTCAGCACTGTCAGCACTGTTATAAATGTTGTGTCAGCACTGTCACTGTTATAAATGTTGTGTCAGCACTTTCACCATGACTGTTATAAATGTTGTGTCAGCACTGTCACCATGACTGTTATAAATGTTGTGTCAGCACTGTCACCATGACTGTTATAAATGTTGTGTCAGCACTGTCACCATGACTGTTATAAATGTTGTGTCAGCATAAATGTTGTGTCAGCACTGTCACCATGACTGTTATAAATGTTGTGTCAGCACTGTCACCATGACTGTTATAAATGTTGTGTCAGCACTGTCACCATGACTGTTATAAATGT